>NW_020897694.1:8487599-8766717 GCF_003984885.1 Neopelma chrysocephalum | reverse complement strand
TGCTTCAATTCCTCAGTGACCAACTTAAGGCCACAAAGGTAGAGACCATGAATCACAGAGGGGGAGTCTCAGCTTGGAGCCGCGTCAGGCAGAAATGGAGTTTGTGGTGTAGGGTGGGGGACAGGCCTGGTATGGGGCGGGGGGAAGACAGGCTGCAAAATATGTAGAAATACTGAGACTGCAGTCATAGAATCATAGAACAGTTTGGGTTGGAAGGGACCTTAAAGAGCATCTAGTTGCAACCCTTCTACAATGGGTAGGGAAACCTTCCACTAGACCAGTTTGCTCAGAGCCCCATCCAATCTGGCCTTGAACACTTCCAGGGATGGGGCATCTACAGCTTCTCTGGGCAGCCTGTGACAGTGCTTCACAACCCTCAGTAAAGAATTTCTTCCTAATGTCTAATCTAAACTTGCCCTCTTTCAATTTAAAGCCATTTCCTCTTGTCCTGTCAAATAATGGGTGCGTTTGAGTTGTTGCATAAAAATACCCTGAAATAGGAAAAAAAAAAATTCCTCAGAGTAAAAATATAGAAAAAATTTCCATTCTGAAGCTGAACCGGTAGGGTGGGGTGGCAGAAGGGGGCTGTGCCCCTCTCCTCCCCTTCGACACAGGCGGTGCCAGCCGAGGCCGACACGGTAAAAACGTTGTTGGTGGATTACAACCCTTTTTAGGAACCTTGTCAGAAAAAAGTAACCTTTATTAAAACCAGAACAGTTGGAAAAACAAGCGGGCGAGGAGGACGCCACAGAGCCGCTCCTCCCCTCGGGGCGTCACCGCGGGAGAGGCGCCGCGCCAGGCGCTTCCTGCCCCGCCCCCGCCGGGAGCCGCGCGTGCGCGCTGCCAGGGGCACCTGAGGGCGAAGGGGCTCGGCTATGGCGGCCTCCATGATTTGCAGCCGGGCGTCGGCCGGGCTGAGGGGCACCGGTTTCCGCGCCGCGCTGGGCTCCGCCGCGGGGAAGGTACAGCCGCCGCTCGGGAGACGGGGCGGGCGGGCGGAGCCGGGGCCGAGGCAGAGCCGGATCGGGATCGCGGTCGCTCCCTGTGTAGCGCCGGCGGGAGGAGCGGCCGTCTCGTCCCACTCGCGCCGCCGTTCTGCCCTGCGGTGCTGGCAGGGCTGGCAGCCCTGTGCTTACCTTCGCCCCCCCGCAGACGCTGTTCTTGCGTGTGGCAGCTCTCCGGCGTGCTTCCATTTCCATTCCTTTTCAGCGTCCCCTTCCACTAACTTGCTTGGAAAACCCAGTGTTTCCATCTCCGCCGTCACCTTGCCCATAGGAGAGGTCGGGCTGTGCCAGTTAAATTCTTGCAGCTCGCATCTCCGCCAGCCTCTGCTCTTGGTTCCTGTGAATGCCATTGCGGGGCGCGGGCTTGGTTTTGGCTGCAGCACCCCTGGCAGGCGGTGCAAACGAAAGAGCTCCGGGGGCTGCTGTGTGTGACACAGTGGGTGACACTCGGTGCCACTTCCTCCTCCTGCCACCTACGGGGGAGGGTCGCTGTGAGCGCCCCTCTCGTGTTACGCGCGGCCTCCCGGGGCTGGCGGTCAGTCGGCGCCTCTCCCTTGGGTTCTGTGCCAAGGAAAGGGCCTCCTGCTTGCAGGAGGAATCCTTTGGAGGCCTTGCCGATTCGCTAACTTGGAATGTCGTAGTAAAGCTCTTGTGTTGTCTGCTTGCAAAACAAAAAAAACCTTAAAAATCCGGTCTGTTAGAAACTTTCTAATACAGGCTGATTTTTGCTTCGGTGCTTGTGTCAATGGTGCATACTAAAAAAAAAATAATTAAAATTAATGGAAAAGTTTGTAGTCTTTTTACCATGAATCTTTTGGTGCTGATCTCTGTTCATGGATTAGCTGAATTCTGTGGGCTTGCTGTTTTGTGTGTGTAAAAAATTAAGGTCTTGTTCCTGTATAGTGAAATACGGAAAAAGCAGCAAACGTTTTTCACTTTTTTTGCTACTAATTTTCGTGTTACAATATGCTTCTGAAATTCCTTGTGTTTTCCTTAAAGTACTTAAATGTTAACTAAATACTCAGGGGTGTTTTAACCCTGCCAGTCCTTGTCAGTGCTAGCAGCTTCACCAGCTCTTTTCCACTGCCCAATAATAATGGCCAATCTTCGTGAACGAAGATTTGGGGAAAGGTCTTTTACCTTTCCAGCCTGCGCGATGGATTTTTTAGGTGAGACACAGCCTGCGCTGAACTGAGCCCACCCTTTAATCCTAAGGTTCATCTGCCGGGGCCAAGCAAGCTTGGACAATGGCAGTGAGGTCCTCAGGACGTAGGTTTGTTTAGAGTGTCCTTCTCATAGATGGATGGCCTCACAGGGCTAACGAACTCCATCTGCCCGGGGGACTGGGATTCGAACCTGGGTTGCAGCAGTGAGAGTCCACTGCCCAATAAAACCTCCAAACCCAAATACCTGACTAGACATGAATGACTAATGTAGAATGGTAGGATTAAGTGTTCAGGTGTTTGCATTAGGACACTGAACTGTACTTGTTTAATATGTAGACTTTTTTTAACCTAAACAAAGAGGGCAGTTTTTCACAACAGTCATGTTCTTTGTTGTTTTTGTTTTCTTTTTTTTATTCTTTTCCTTCAGGCACTCGCTGGAGGTCCAGGAATACTCAACAATCATGGATTTCAGGTGCAACAACAGCAACAGAGGAGGCTGTCGCTCCATGAATACCTGAGCATGGGACTGTTGAAGGAGGCTGGTATTTCTGTTCCACATGGAGTAGTTGCCAAGACACCAGACGAAGCTTACAAAATAGCAAAAGAAATAGGTATAATATTAAGGAGAACTTTTACAAATAGGCATGGGATTGATACAAGGTGTAACTACTTTTTCTCTTTCGTGGTAAGGCATTCATTGGAGTTCTGAATAAACCTTCTCTTTAAGAGAGCCCTTCCTGTGAAGCAACCTTCCTGTTAAGAAGGAATAGGTCAGGTATAAATTGTAGTAGCCTAGACTAATATAACTACCTAAACTTCTTTGAGATGAGTAATAGACTCTGCAAATCCTGGATTTCTTTCTGCTTTCAAGCAAACTTAAGGGAAATCTTGTGTGAAGAGCTTCAGTGGTGGTGACAAGATGTCATAGAGAGCAGAAGATGCAAAACATACCTGCCTTTAGGCTGCGGAAGAAGAGTAAAATCCTATCCTTTGTGAGCATGCTTTTCTGGCAGAATGCACCTACTTCATACAGGAGGGGAGCACTTCAATGGCTTGTAGTTATACACTTAATTCCTGGATTTTTGGTGGAAAAAGTATCCAATCTCATTTGCCTGGTGCTTAAATACCTTATTTAGGCTGAACTTTAATTTGGACTTGACTCTGCCTATTAATTTGCCACTTTACCTACTATGTGTGCTAGTAACATTTTTTGTTTAATTTGAATGTAAAATAGAATCAGCTTCTATTGTGTGGAGCATTAATAGGTGGGGTTTTTTTTTGGTTAGTTGATTTGCATGTTTGGGTTGTTTTTTAGTTTAAAATTTGGGTTTTTTTTCCCCCAGAAAGGTGTAGTAGGCTTGTCACATAGTTTTAATGAAAAATGTTGCTTGTTGTATTTTACTCCCCTATGTACATGCCCAACTCTCTTTTCACCTTCAGATGGATATATTTGTAGTGATTCCTGAGGTTATAGGTTCTGTTAGATTCATTTCAGTTTCATGTGTAGATTTAATTTAAGAAATGAAATCTGAAAAAGAAGATAATTTTTCTTCTAGAGCAAGTTATGCTACTTTGTAATATAGAAAGGAACTGAAAAGCTGATTTTCCTTCAGATCTGATGTCCCAGAAATTCAAATATGGTCTACCTGCTTTCTTTATCTTGTTTCTGTTAGAGAGTAAATGATACAAAATTATAATAATTTTATTAATATGAAAGGAAGATGCTAAAGTACTTCTGAGAATGGTTTAAAATTCAGATCCTCGCCTTCTGTCAAGAGTGAGCTTGTAGCATGATCAGAACTTCACAAATCAGGCATACCCCTTTGCTCTACTTTAATATTTGCACAGATCTTGCTAGTGGCAAATGAGACAGACAGCCTTTGTCTGTGGCTCTTTAATCAACAGCCCAGAAACTCATAGGTCAGGGTTCCTTTGTTTTGTTCCTTGTTCGGAGTGGGATCCTGTAGCAAAGTAGGTACGTCCAACTGCTGGTTTATAGCTCTGTGTCATTCATGTGATGTCACAGGTATTCCTCTTATCTGGCTCTGTGCAATTTCTTGCAGATCAGAAAAATGAAGTTGTGCAGTGTGTGAGTTAGCATCCTTCAGTAAAGGAATTCAGGGCTTCTGGTTGACAGCCAAATACTTTGTTGAAGTTAGTGTGTATTCAACACTGTGGCTGAGATGAGGAAAGGAAGACTTCCCAAAAGGAAGAACACACTGAAGGATCTTGAATTTTTGAGGCATTCTCAAACATAAACTTATTCTGAATGGTGACAGATTATCCTTTGCTCCAGTGTTTTCGTTTTCTTTGTTATTGTTGCCGTTTACCCACCAGTTTTCATTTAGTATGTACTTAAAAAAACCCAACAAAACCCAAACCAAACAAACTAAATCTCTAGCAGAATGAAAAAAATTCACTTTTTTGGTCCACCTGCTCATTGTTTATTTTTGTTGTGTAAGAGTAGTTGCCAGTAGATATGAAATTATTTTTTGTTTCTTTTTGTGTTAAAACTGTTTTTTCAAATGTGTGTCTAAACTGTTACAAAGATAGTTGGTAGTACTCTTTGCTCTGTTTCCCTAGTGCTGAACCACATGCTCCTGATAAATTTACACAGAGCAGATTTCTGACTAAAGGTTGAGTTTGGGATTGAATTTCTTTTGCAAATACTTCACTTAGAAATGGGTAACTTTTTATCCAATGTATAACAAATACAACTTCCCATTAACAGTGATTATCATTGTTAGCTGTGGCTGTAGCTGAATTAGTGTTACATTAACATCTCGCTTAAATTTTGAAAAAATGAACTGAGTTCTGTTCCTGAGTGTTGATAAGAGGCTGCAGCATGTCTTGATGATTGCCTCCAAGCTTATGGTTTGCTCTCAGCCATGTGTGCATTCCAGCTAGCATGTGAGCAGTTCTGATTTAGAAGCTGATATGTGTTTATTATCAAGAACATGACTAATGAACCTAAAGACTATTTCTTGAAGAACATATGCTTTATCAGTGTGATAGCAGATAACAAACAGCAATGTTATACATTTCAAATAGTGTGTTCTGCTGAGCTAAGACAGCACCTATGAAAGTGTACGTATTGCTGTAACTGAGATTTTGATGCTTCCTGACACCTTCCTCTGGTAATGGGTGTGTGGAAGGGAGTGACATATTGTATGCCTGTAGCAAAGCCTGCTTTTCTTTTATAGCATATATTTATGCTCATGATGATTTGAGAAGTAAAACTTTTAAAGTCATTAATATCTTGAAGAAGCTTTTGTGTTCCAGTAGTTATGTCGAATTTTCAGATAGTGAATCCCACAGCTTTATGTTAATGGCAGTGTCAAATTTTAGAAAAACAGAAATGTGTACAGAATAGGAGGTGTTGAGAACTGAGTGCATAACATTTCACTTTTCTACTTCAAAGTTTTTGAAAGGAGACTGAAAGCGATGTAGTCTGCTGCTTTTGCTATTGCAGTTTAAGAGATCTAGTGCAGCTCCATATCTGTGTGGTTTATAAAGAATGTTCTATTTTGGGTATGCTTTCTACAGAATGACTCAAATAATTGGCTTGGCTGTATTCCTGCTGAAAGTTCTGTGATTAATAGATGGTTTTTCAGACCTCTTAAGGTCTTTTCAATGTTATTGAAACCTCTTAAGTGCTTTTAGATATTATTTATTTTTCCATCTATGGCTTAAGTATACAACCTGTATCTGTTTAAAAAAAACCCCAACAAAATAGTGATGTGTAAACCGGGGTAGATTTATAAATAGAAATTTTTCTCTCAGGCTTGATTTAGTCAGAAATCAAAGTGTAGTACAATGTGTGAAATAATTTTTTTATATAAAGTGCTTTTTCTTTATTAGCTTTTCAAAAGAAAGGTATTCCAGCCACTGTGGCACGAAAGCTAGGGTGTTTTCTTCCCTAGTGTGTGCCACACCTTCCTTGGTAGTCTGTGGTTAAGTTGTTGGGTTTTTTATTTGTTCTATGTCATACT
The DNA here is from genome assembly GCF_003984885.1 of Neopelma chrysocephalum. Lineage (NCBI taxonomy): Eukaryota > Metazoa > Chordata > Aves > Passeriformes > Pipridae > Neopelma > Neopelma chrysocephalum. Next base: position 8,760,555 of record NW_020897694.1, on the reverse strand, counting down.
CAAAGCTCATGTCTAGATTTTGTTCCTAGTATTTTTTTGGTTGTTTCGCCATTATCAGTTTTCCCCGTTGGTCATTTACCTGCTTGACTCTACTGACAACCTAAAAGACATTAGATAGTAGAGTCTGAAACTCCAGAGTGTTTATTCAGATGCTGTAGGACATGGATGATGATCTAAGTGGCAAATTTGTGCAGAAATCCCCCAGGTGTTAAAAAAATCATGCAGTTATGTTTCTACTTACCTGGTCAAAATCTCTAGATAACCAGCAGTAGCAGGTAGTAGTCTAGAAACCAAACATGTACTTAAATTCTGGAAAATGTTAACTTTTTGGCATCTGAAGCTTACATTTTGCTTTAGCTTTTGCTTTCTTCTATAGTGCTTTATTCCTTTGAAGTTAAAATACCAAAACATGTTGTTGATGATAATTCACTAATTAAAATAAACTTGTCTAACCAGCAGATTCAGATTTTGACCTCTGTGTTTTAATTGCTTGAGTTAGGCTGTTGCCAAAACCAAACCTGTCTTGTGAGCTGATGATGAACTTGATGCAGTTGAATAATGTCAGGAAGTATTTGTGTAGAAAATATTTTGTAATAGCAAAACATCTGTTTGCTCTCCTGACTGGTGTGGTCCTTTCAGTGAAAGTATGAAGATTCCTGGCACATAATTATTTCAATAATCATACTTCTGATTTGTGTGCAATGAATCTTTGAACACTCAAAAGTTTCAAATGCTGAAAAAAATGTGATTTTTAAGTTAGAATTCTAAATAACTGTACTTACTAACAAAATGCAGACCATATATCTGAAGAGATTCTCTGCCTCTGTTGACAGAGTTAGGGTCAGCATATTGTTTGGGTTGACACTTCTGTTTTTAGTTGCAAGCCTATCTTTTTGCTTCCTAACACCAGTAAATACAACTGTATTGTTTAAACTTAGAGCTGTTATTGTCATGGCTAGGCTTCATGAACGAAGATCTGGGAAGGGCTCTACCCACGTTTCTTGCAAGCGCGTTGGTGGCTAAAAAGGCCAATACGAGAAAGGCAAGTCCGGTTGCAAAAGACACAGCAGAAAGTCTCCTTAGATGGTATACTCTGCAAGGCACGATTCTTTCTGCGTTGTCTTTTCTCCTCAAGGGTGATCCTGCGCGCTTTCTCAAAAACATCAGCAGCGTTATAGATGGTGTGTCTCCAGGCCTCCCGATTGGAGGCCAGAGTAGACCAGTTATGGTGATCAATATGCCCGAGGCTGAGTTGTTGCTTCAGGGAGTCCTTGTATCTTTTCTTCGGGGCTCCTCTCTTGTGGCAGCCGGTGGCAAGTTCACCATAAAGCAGGATCTTAGGGAGGCGGTGGTCCTTCATCCTGGAGACGTGCCCTGCCCATCGCAGCTGCGTTCTCAGTAGCATGGCCTCAATACTTGTGATTGCCGCCTGTTCAAGAACAGATGTGTTGGTCACATAATCTGACCAGTGGATGTTTAGGATTGTAGCTGTTATTGTATCTGTGCAATAAAAAACATAGTTTGTGTTATAACTAGAGAGTTACTTTTTCTGGTAGGAGAACTTTGAAATACTAGCTGAGGCAAAAGTTATGTGTCTCTGTCTCTCTCCCAGGATAAGTTTGCAGATGAATGGTAGTTGAGAACTTGGTTGACACTTGTGTAACTAACCTGTCACTGCCTTCTATTGTTGTCTGTCTTGTCAGAGTAGATTAGGCTTGCATAGTTATCATGAAGGCATCTGTAATATGTGGAATGCAGTACTGCTGCTACAGTTAGTGTTGGGCAGAGAAGTGGCTATTAATGCGATTTGACAAAAGTCAGAATGGAAACTTGTAAAGCAGAACGTTTTCATAAAGTTTGTCCTGAACACGTTAGTGCTAAGTCAGCATTCTGCTGATTTCAGACACCTGTACTCATTGGTATCTACTCTTAATTTTCTAAACATTTCCTGATTTTTTTTCAGGCTGTGCTACTTACATGTGTGTTTAGTGCTGACTGCCATTAACATGGAAACATGACGCTTAACAAATGCTTGTTCTGAGATTTGTGCCTTGGCCTGTAGCTTGCTTACCTGGGACATTGTCTGTACTGATGTTCTAGGGCCCTGTGTTAAGTCTTTATGGTTTGTTACTGCTGCTGAAAGCTGAGGTTCTGCTCGCCGAAGTGTCCCTGTGCATGTGCATGTGCATGGCATGTGGCGCATAAGTCTGCAAAAGTACTGTCTGCTGTATGAGCTTTTGCCTTCAGGGAATTGCTCTTCTCAAGGCATGATCACACAAATGCTTATGCTGGCACAAGAAAAGACTGGAGTGAAAAGCTGAAGACAGAAGGCGGTATAGGACTTCTGTGGGATTGTGTTTGTTGACATAAACTGTCCTGGCTTTGTATGTGGGTACCTGCTCTAGGGCAGAAACTGCTATATTTTATTGAAACAGAAGCCTAGCAGTGTTTCAAAGCCATGTAAGCAAAACACAAGGGTACAACTGTTGATACTGAGTAGAAAACTATAGTAGCTGCTGGTTTCCAATTTTTTTCCTTGCGTTACCGTGTATCAGCAGTTCTCTGTCAGATTGTGTGACAGTGCTGCAGCTCTAACACTGCACATGGGGTGTATGAGCAAACATTTCTGTCCTCTAGTTTTAGGGTAATTTTATATAGGAAAAAATGTTTATTGAACAATAAACTTCCTGCATGATGGCTTAAGTTATGGTTTTCTTGGGACATATTATCTTAAATTTTGTTTCAGGTACATTTGTGCAGCTTAATTGCTTGTAAACATAGCTGGTTAAATAAACCTTGAAGTATTATGTGTTTATGCAATCAAGCAGTCTGCTTGGAGTGCTGTAGGAAACAATTTACAAATCATTAATATCCTGCTCATTTAATGACACAGTTGTTGCATAAGGGATAGTCCAATGATGTTATGGCCAAACTGATTGTGAAAAGTTAAAAGTTGTTTTTCCCACAGTTTCTTTCAGATGTTGACAAAGTTTAATAATGCATAATAATGACATTTTAAAGAAACATCTTACGGAATCAGAGCAGTGATGCATTTAGCCCAATACTCTACCTAAGGACAAAAGAATATAGTATTTAGGGCAGTTGTTAGCCTGCCTATTTTTGCTGTCCATTACCCCTCATTTTCCCTCAGCATTCATATTTCTTGTCTTAGAAGTATCAGAGGGAACATCTCTACCCAGTTCCTTTTGACTCTTCTGTTCTTCTTTCCCATCTCCTGGCAGGCTTCATTATCTTTTGTTTAAAGAAGGGTCTTTTTCTCTTGCACTGTTTTAAAACTGACTTCCCTTGGTAGGTGGCTTTTGTTTTTGGCTGGTGTAGAACAGAAACTGGAATGAATGATGTACATGTAGTTCACAGAATCACAGAATATGCCGAGTTGGAAGGGACCCACAAGGATCATTGAGTGCAACTCCTAGCCCTGCAGAGAACCATCCCCAAGAGTCACACCATAGTTGTGTGTTCTTGTTCTATCCTGCACAGGTATGGCTGAAGACTGTAATTGTATTTCTGCTTTCTTCTCCTTTGATAGATTTAAAGAAGTGCTAAGCTCCTTTAGTTTCTTCTTTTGAGGTTATCTCTTAATTTCAATGATCATCCTAGTAGCCAGAAAAAACTTCTATGTCCAGCGCTAAGTGTGATATTCCAGCTGAGGTATTGCCAGAGCACTAGTTGGGATCTAGTTTTCACTTGTTCAGATTCTGGTCTTTATTGCTAGGAGGAATGACCACCACAAAGAGGTGCCTGTGGGTGAACTTTTGGCTTTCCTGAAAACTTCTCTGTAATAGCAGCTTTTTAGCTTCTGGACTTGTGTAGGAAATGAAAAGTAGAGTGGAGAAATAGGACCCTCTCTTCTGAACTTACTAGTGGACTGTAAGTTAAATCTTTTAGTCTTGATTGATAAGTATGTTGCTTCTGAAACATTGCCAGATCTTCCATGGAAACCTCAAAATAGTAAAATAACTCTGTGAATATATTAGATCTTAAATATTTGAGGCACCTCAGATCCTTGTGGAGGAGCCCTGGTAGGTCCTCTATGAGCAAGGGAACAAGTGTGAGGTGGTGGGTTTTGTTAACCTCTTCACAGATAAGAAAGTATTTTCCTCTCTTTTATACTAACACTGGAAAGTCGTGGTCCTTTTACGTACAAGGTAAATTGTTTTCAGATGGATGGAACTTTAATCTTGCATGTTGGAGTACATGGCTTCATTTATCCATGAAGCTGCTACTTCAGTCTTATTCATACATGACGCTTAGTGTTTCCTAAAGCGGGCTCAGTACTTAGAGTAACTGCGTAAAATTAAGTCTTGTGTGGCTTCTATCAAGTATGTTATCTTACTTGACTGCCAATACTTGGTAGCTATAAAAATATAGTTATCTTCAGGAACTGAATTAAATGTTAGAATCATAGACTGTAATAAGTTGACATATACTTGTGTGTTCATAACCTTCATGCTTCTTGTGGAAAAAAAAGCGCTTTAAATCAGTTGTGAATTCAGAGATCTGTTGATAGGTAGGCAGTCAAGAAGTAAAATCAACCAGTAGCTAGTTGGGAGTAGTAACTTGAGTATTCCCTTTTTTTATAGCCTCCCTAGCTTGTGATATTATGCAAGTTTAATTTTACCTGCCCAAGCAGGATGCAGGTCAAAATAGGAATCAATACAACTTCTTTATGTCTGCCATGATCTTCCTCAGTATGTGTAGTGGCTACTTTTGCCTGAGTACTGTAATTTTTCTTAGGCTTTTCCATGGTTCCCTTTTCACATCCAAGAAAACAGCAAGTTCTTTCTTTGCTCAGAAAGACCAGAGTGGCTCAACTAATGGTGGCATGAGAAGAGATGGGATGTGCTGAACAAATGTGAATGGGCCAGCTCTAAACATCTTGCCATCTAGTTGCACTCTGTACTCTAAGTGAACTTGAATAGTAACTCAGGACTTAGTTTTTCTTCCTTTATCACCTTAAATGACTTTATGAACTCTTTTTTTTTGCATTTAATCTTTCAGAATATCCCAGTTTCATTTTAATTATATTCTCATACTCTACTTTTTAAACCCAAATGCGCAGTCTCCCCTACCTGGAAGAATATTTTGTAAAGGATTTTTAAACAGTTAAAGCCAACTAAAGGGCTTACTCTGCCTGTTCTTGGAAAAACAGTGGATTCGTTTAGGCCTCTGCATTCTGCGAAGCACTCAAGCTCATGCATTAGTGCTCTGCTGAAAGCTGTAGACCTGCAAGCTGACTTGAATAAGTGCTATAGTTACACATCATTTCTGGGAAGACAGTGGTTACAGATATAGGGTATTTGTACTTGACTGAGGAAAATCTTGGATTACAGTGTGTCAGGTATTCAGTTTCATCTTGTTAATAGTCTGTGAGATGCTAACAATTTCTTACTAGGTGCTTAATCACTTGTGATTCAAACACATGTTAAAGATGTATCAGAACAGTCAAAGTGCCAACACTTTTGGATACTAATTCACCAAGGTTTGTTCACAGAGCAACCTAAAGCTGCAATGTGTGAATTATTTGAGACTTCTGGAATAATCTATGTGAGCTACAATACAGTCTTCAGTTTACATGTTTGTATTTTGAATGGTGGGGGTGGAGGAGGCGGGATAAAATTAAAGCAGCCTTTATTATTCTACTTGGGGCAATTTGTTTTAGTAGTTAGAGATGACAAATTTTTGGGTTTTCTTTTGTTCTAGGTACAAAGGATCTTGTGGTAAAAGCACAGGTTTTAGCTGGTGGTAGAGGAAAAGGAACATTTGAAGGTGGCCTCAAAGGAGGAGTGAAAATAGTTTTTTCGTAAGTTGTTTTTAAATTATCCAACCAAATGGAAAAACTTAACAGTTTCACATTATGAATTGAACCTATTGCTTTCTTTAAAACAAGTATTTTATTTCTTAACCTTAAAATAACAAAAATTAGGTAAGATTTTTTTTTATGCTACTTCTGTTTTTTCAGCAGTTTCTGTGTCACATTCTGAGCTTCTTTTATTCTAGTCCAGAAGAAGCAAAAGATATCTCCTCCAAAATGATTGGAAAGAAGTTGTTTACCAAGCAGACAGGAGAAAAGGGCAGGATATGCAATCAAGTATTTATCTGTGAGCGGAGATATCCCAGGAGAGAATACTATTTTGCAATAACAATGGAAAGGTCTTTTCAAGTGAGTAATATGAGAAATAGAAGTAAGCTAGTTAACTTGTTTTAACTGAATTTTTAAAAAATCAACAAAACTGTTTATTGTACTGTTTATTCACTTGCTTGCTTTTGAAAATCAAAACTGCACATGAGCTAAATTGTTTTCTAATATCTCTGACTATATGATTGCCTTAGTTTTTAAGTGCTTTAAAGAAGTTTAAATGCTACAATTTAAATTTACGGGATAATAAATGAGCATTGGTAGTCCCAACTGAAGTTCAGAGTCACATGGCTGAAGAGGAGATGGGTGGAATGAGGGGGTTATTTTCATTTTGGTTTTAGTTTGCACTTACTACTGGATGCCCATATTAGCTATATTTTTAAAGTAAGTTCTATATGTGTGCATGTACATGTACACACTGTTTAAGAGTGTCAGGAACAAGATAAGTAAAAGTGTTGTGGAAGAGCAAATGGTCCTGTATAAATCAAACATCCTTTTTCTCTAATGTGGGAAGGTTCTAGAGGTGTATGGGTGTGTCCCTCGATTTTGAGTGTGCTGGTAGCTTTCTTATGCCAGTGCTCTTCAGGAATTGATAAGTAGATTTGGGCCTAGAGGTCTGTCTTCAGAGCTTTCAGGAAAATGAATACCACAGTCTTTTCTGCTTGTATGAACTCTGTGTGGGGGTATGTGGTTTTTTAGGCTACAATTCAAACCGCATTACTGAAATGAGTCAGTGTTTTCTGACAGACAAGTGTTCTGTTGTGGAGCATAGAGCATGAATTGGTAAATAATTTTAATGAAGCTGGGATAAAACAGGTCTTGGAACTTTATTTTCTGAAGCTCAACAAAATCTGGGTTTTGTGTTCAGATGCATCTGTTCAGATGCTTAAGAGTTTGCAGAGGCACTGGTTTTGGTAATTGGAGTATTTCTGGTGTGAGTATGAAATAATATTCTGTGAAGAAATTAGAAAACTAGTTGTACTCTAATTTATTTTTTTTTTGTAACAGTATTAGGAATTAAATATTGTATTTGCTTCTTTCTCTTCCTCTGTAGTGTTCTTTTTGATAGGAAAGTATCCGTTGTGTTCGATTGTTGTACAATTATGTGACCTAGGCACCTACATTCTGATATTTGCTGTAATAGAGCGGGGAAGATCGAAATGTTGCTGTACGAACCCCAGATTTGCCAAAGGGTGGCGCTAAAATGCTGTAAATCAGCAGATTTAGATTCTTAAAATCGTGTAAGCGATAAGCAAGGATCCTTGTGGAAATAAAATTTCCTGTAACTGATTTAAGCCAATTAGATAAAGAAGGGAAACATGTTTTCCTGACTTGTTCTTGCTCTTGTATAAAAAAATAAATCTTATTCGTGTATATTGAGTATACTGTGTGGGCTATTGCCTTGTGATAGGGATGTGCTTTGTTTTTACTGCTGACTTTATAAGTTATGTTTTTAGATGTGCTTGTAGTTGCTGTAACATGCATAGGATGCTCTCGATGAGGAAATGCCTTTCAAAAGAAGGAAGTGTGAGGATTGAATAGTGCACAATGTTTATTCCTGATGTTGCAAACTTCTTCCTTTAAGGGGGGGGAAAAAGACTAAAATAGTCAGCTGAAACTGGAACTTGGTGACGTGGATATTATTCGCCAACAGGGGTTTATGCTTTAGACAAAAATGTTCACTTTGGTTGGTTTTTTATGATGTGTTTGTGTTGAACCTTGTTATTAGATGCAGGATAATTTGCCAGCTATATATTTCCATTTGGAAGGATGGTAATGGGAGGAGAGTGGTGTGGTTATTAAGCATGTTCTCTGAACCAGAGTCACATTTTCTATAATTAATTGTCAACGGTTATAAAGCTGTTTAATGTTTAAGACCTCTGCTGATAAGTACACCCATGCTTTAGTACACCCCTGATCATAATCCATTATGGGTGCTGATAAGGAAAGGTAGGTTGAGGTGCTACAAGTGATTATGTTTTAACTGTGAACTGGAGGAGAGATTTTTAGGTTCGATGATACCAAGTCCTTGATGCTTTTGTTGAGATTTAGACAGCTTAAAAAACCCCCGAACAACAAAACTACTGCAAATGCTATCAATTCTGGTTTCTTAGGTTCTTTTATTATGGAATAATTCAGTGCTGTTTTGTCAGAACTCCATGATTTAACTTTCAGTGATGGCTATAGCTGCTGAACAGGTGTGGTTTGTAGTAATTTATCACTAGGTTTTGCACACTTACATTTGTCCTTGAAGTTGGAGCATGGCAGAATGAATAAATGAGTGCCTGATGTTTGATCAGTGTTTGTATAGGGGTTAGTGGAGAACATGGAGATGAGAAGGTTGTTCTTTTTCTAGTGACAACCTAAAAGATAAAATTCATATGATTACTAAGTTGAATCTTTCTATCAAAATTTAAAACTAGTATGTCTGTGTTAATTGCTCTGTTGCTACAGTGGACACAAAGGACAGTATTCCTTTTTAAAAGAAATTAGACCCAACGTACACCCTAAAATTTGGAAAGTATTATTAAAAAGTTTTACATAGAAGTATTGAGTAGATAATAACACTCTCCTCAGAGCATACAAGTAAAATGCTCAAACAAAAAAAAAATTCTAACAAGGTTTTATTGCTGTGAGGTATCATATGGGAAGAACAGAGTTTCAATTCTTTGGTATAAAATTACTTATACTTTTTTTTTCCCCTCTCTGTTCTAGGGTCCTGTGCTGATAGGCAGTTCTCAGGGTGGTGTTAATATTGAAGATGTTGCTGCAGAGAATCCTGACGCGATAATTAAGGAACCCATTGATATAGTAGAAGGCATAAAAAAGGAGCAAGCTGTTAGGGTAATTGTTAATGTGGGAAAGTACACATTGCCAAGGATGGGAGGGTTGCTTCTAAATTTTGTAAAGTGTGTATGTATTCAGCCTACTGAGTTGTCATAAACCCTTTTTTGAAACAGATTAAAACTAGATATTTGAGTATTTTCAGGTGATAGTGTAAATCCAACTACTTGGCAGTGCTTTATCTAGCTTTTATATGGGTTTGTAAAGGCATGTGATGATAAATTTTTACTAGCTGTGTTTTAGGATAAATGCAGTGTTTTGTATTGAAAACAATCTTTTCAAACCTAAGAGTTACTCTTTTGTTTCCCTCAGGTAGACAGGACAGGTTCTACATCTGTAAATTCAATTGACACTGAAATAATAGCTAAACTGAGACACCTCTAACATGAATTAACTGATAACCAATCTTTTACTTTCAGCTTGCCCAGAAAATGGGATTTCCTCCTAATCTGGTGGACGAAGCAGCTGAAAATATGATCAAATTATATAATCTTTTTCTGAAATATGATGCTACTATGATAGAAATAAATCCTATGGTGGAAGACGCATCAGGAGTTGGTAATGTTTCTTACTCGTATTTTTCATGTACCACCTTGATGTTTTTGTAAATCTTGCCTGCTTTGCACTGCTAAAACTTTAGCTGTATACAGCAAGAGGATTTAGTGTTAACATGGTATGGTGAAAAACAAATTTAATAAAGCATATAGATTTGACTAATCTAAACATAGTAGATATCTGCTCTAAATTGCTAAGTAGGATCCTAAGTTTAAGAAGCTCCCTTTTTTAATTTTGCAAGGTTGTTATTTTTTTTTTTAAAGAACACATCTTCCACTCTTGAGTGACTACCCAGGATAAGGCATTCGTGGAAATTAGGTCTTTTCAAAATTCATGAATTGAAACTTGACCCATCTCATGTATTCAAATTGGTACTGTAGAGGTAACCGGAATAGTAGTACCTTCTAGAAATCTCCTGCCTTTACTATTCAGGCATCAGAATGACTGAATGATTGAGTTTGATGTATTGAAAGACATTATTGATGTATTAAATAATATCTTTATGTTTATTGTGTTTTTAGCATATGCAATTGCAGAACAGTTATTCAATCACAGCCAATTCCCCTCTCAGTAAAAAATAAATCTGTAGAGAATATTTGTACTTGAACTCGGGTTGTTACTGTTTTTTGTTGTTGTTGTTGTTTTTGTTTGTTTGTTTGTGTGGGTTTTTTTGGTTTGGTTTGATTTTTTTTTTTGTGGTAGTGTCCTTTTTTTTTTTTCTTTTAAATAATACTACTTAAATTAATGGTATGGAGCAGTCTCTCCCATCTGTTTCTTGTACTTTGTCATTTTTATATCATTTGTAGTGAGGGATAGAAATCAAGGGATACATTTGTACAGACAGAAACTTAGTTCTGAGGTAAAGAATACTCTAGGTTTTCCACGTCACCTGCTATATCTAAGTAAAACTTAGTTTTGTGTTTTCTCCCAACACCTTTTCTTCCAACTCAGACCTTTTTTCATTGTGTTTGTGTGCTTACATGCATGCACCCACACTATATATATTTAATCTAAAAGCAAAAAACTAAGAGGGATTAAAAAACCCTCAAACCAGAGATCTTCTGTAGTGATTAATTATATGCTAATTAGTGAAGCATAATTTGCCCAGATTTATCAAACTTGTTGTAAGCTTTTTTGTTTTTAGAGTGTCTCAAGAAATAGCTGTTCTCCTTTTTGTGCAGTTAAAGGTATTTAACTGATTGTGTGGGTAAACTGGAGAGAATCTTGTGTGTAGTTGCAGTGCTAAGTGTGTCTTTTCCGCAAAACTGTGCTTGGACTGTATGACCTAGCTGCCTAGTTTGGCTTAACATACTTTAACACATTCATGTAGCCGTTGAACTGTTATTCTGATATTAAATGATGGTTAGTTGTGGGGTTTTTTTTTGCTTTCAGTGATGTGCATGGATGCAAAGATAAACTTTGACAGTAATTCAGCCTATCGTCAGAAGAAGATCTTTGATATGCAGGATTGGACACAGGAAGACCAAAGAGACAAGGATGCTGCAAAAGCAGATCTCAATTATATAGGATTGGATGGAAACATAGGCTGCTTAGGTATGTTCTATTTAATGAATGTTAAATGTCCTAATGGATTTATAAACTGAAGTCCTAAATGTTATCTTTATTCTCATGTAGTCAATGGTGCTGGTTTAGCTATGGCCACAATGGATATAATTAAACTTCACGGCGGAACTCCAGCAAACTTCCTTGATGTTGGTGGTGGTGCTACAGTGCAGCAAGTGACAGAAGCCTTTAAGCTTATTACTTCTGATAAAAAGGTGAGGGAAGAGTTGGCATATCAAGGTCCTACACAGTGGTAAACAGGCTGGGATTTGGAAGACAATGCTTAGTGCATGCATGCTCTGCAGAAAACATGTTTTTATAAGAATAGAATGAGAAAGGGAAAAAGATGGAGATGTTAGTTTAATCTTGGTGCAGATGAAGGAGGCATGAAAACCTATTGCATTTTTTCCCTTTTTAAAAAATAGGTTCTTTGGCTGTGTACTGAGTAGACAGTTTTGTGTTTTCTTGTTGAAGTTAGAGTTGTATTTGAATCTTTCCAGAAATCTTGGAGTTGGAAACTCCCACAGCCCAGTGTTCAAACAGAAAGCAGTATTTGGATGAGTTTCCACCTTTTTTTTTCTCTTGGACCCATTTTGCAGTTGGGTCTGCTTCGTGCATAGAGCTGTAGAGATGAGTTTGCTGTGCTGTGCACAAACAAGTTTCTAAAGTACTGGTTATGTGTAATGTAAGATAAAATAACTTTGTAATGGGCTTGGAAGGGCATTAATGTTTCATCCTATTAAAAGTTTATCAGAAGTGTTTGGATGTTATTAAAATAATAAATCGGTTGAAACTAGAGGAAGAGCTGTACTATCCCAGAAAAATAATGTGAGGACTGAATTGATGGTCTGCATAAGAGGTGCTTATCTCAGTGGGAACTTGGCAGTTTGGGACTTTTTAAAAAGAAAGAAAAATATTAAAAAAGGGGTAACAGAAAAAGATGGGAGTGACTTGCAGAACCTGGTAATGATATGCTACTTTTGCACCAGAATGTTGGGGAAGGGGCCAGAAACAAATAGTGAGTGATTTAACGAAGGAGCTTAGTCTCCGCCTTATTGGAAAGACTTTTATTACCAAATGCAGAGTCTGACACACTCTGCAAGAGCGTTTAGAATCATTGAACCATTTAAATTGGAAAAGACCTTGAAAATTGAGTCCAACCAGAAGTCTAACACTACCCAGTTCTGCACTAAACCATGTCCCTGAGCACCATGTCTACAAGTCCTTTAAATAACTTAGGGTTGGGGGCTCAACCACTTCCCTGGGTGGCTTGTGTGAATGCTTAACAACACTTGAGGGAAAGAAATTTTTCCCGGTATCCAATCTAAAACTCCCCTGGTGCAACTTGAAGCCATTTCCTCTTGTTTTACTGGTTATTTGGGAGGAAAGACCAACCCCTACCTCACTACAACCTTCTTTCAAGTAGTTGTAGAGAGCCATAAGGTCCCCCTGAACCTCCTTTTCTCCAGGCTAAACAACCCCAGCTCCCTCAGCCACTCCTCATAAGACTTGTTCTTTCTTCACATTCTCCCGGCGAATTGAGGGAACACTGAGCGACACAGGCACAGAACATCTAAATTGCCGAGAGAAAAGAAGAAAACAAGGAAGAATCTGGGGGTTGGTGATTTGGGACCAGTTTTTGCAATGCCAGTTTTCTGCTGATGTATGGATAGAGGGTGTCCAAACAGACTTAATACAACTTTTCCTTTCTGCCTTCTTTCAGCTGCTCACTCTTTTATCAAAAAACTATGACTATAACTGGTATTGCTGGTGCTGAAAGTCAAAGCAGTGCAGCCTGCTGGTGTCATGGACTGCACTCTGGCTAGCACTCAGGATTCAGTTCAGGGCTAGTTTGGAACAGCCTTCTGGGGTGTCAGTCTCAGTTGCTTCTGCCCATCAGTAGCAGGAGCAGTAACGATGTAACAAGATGAGCTAGTCTAATTGCAAGATAATGAGAACCAGGTTACTGTTTATTAACCACTTGCACAGGAATGTTTTGTCTTGTTAAGTTTATTCTGTCCTTCAAGGCTGTTTATCCATTTTGGCTCCTGCTTTATTTCATTTTTCACCATTGACTGCGATCTTTTTACTCTTCTTTTCCACTGCTTGAGTAGGAAAAAGATTATCCCTTAGCTGCCGGCTTAGTCCTCCTGAATAAAATTTATTTCAGATAGCTTAACTCTAAGCATGCTAGCTTTTTTGTGAACTGTATAAACACTGTCTTGTGTAAGAATTTTTAAAATTTTCTGTGTTCTTTAGCGCAGCTTCTTCAGTATGTGGAGGTACTGGTGTGGGAGGTACCTCTGCTGGAGTACTGTTAGAAACGGAAAGACAAGCAGTTGATAAATTTGATTTCCTGAAGCAACTATTCTGCTCTATGTTATGCTGTATGTTTTGCTGTACTTTATAGAACTGTACTTCTGTTGCCAGTGTTCTCTAGAACAGAAATGTTCCTTGTCTTTTGCAGAGTCCCTTAATACATTTAAAGAGCTTGAATTTTTCTTAGGCTGAAAGGCTGAGTTCTGCTTTTATCTGATGTGCCTTTGGCCATTTTTAACAGGAATATTGTCATTGATTCTGTAGGTACTGGCTATTCTGGTAAATATTTTCGGTGGTATTATGCGATGTGACGTTATAGCACAAGGCATTGTTATGGCAGTAAAGGATTTGGAGCTAAAAATCCCTATTGTGGTACGGTTGCAAGGTGAGTGTGCTTCATATATATTTGGATATATTTCTGTCCATATTGACAACTGTTATTGAGCTTGTATATTGTGTAGCAAGTTGCCTGTAAGTTGAAGTCTATGGAAAAATAAGGCAAACCCTGAGTTTAGATGGTAAGGGTTGGCAAGTTAATAAAAAGAGACTTCCTGCTTTGAAACTACTAAAGGTGTCTTCTAAATTTATTCACTAACTTTTGGAAGAGGCTCCCTAGTAGTAGTACTCTCCTGTTCAATGAGTGGCATTTTATCTGTTTCTTAAGGTACACGAGTTGATGATGCCAAAGCTTTAATAACAGCTAGCGGCCTCAAAATCCTTGCATGTGACGACTTGGATGAAGCTGCAAAAATGGTAAGATAGCTGGTTATGAATATTCTTTTCAAAACATAGCATCTGTTGCAGAGTATTGAAAAGTTGAAACTCCATTCAATCAACTTAAGGTAGCTTAGAATAAATCACAGTGCCAGTTATTATTATCAGAGCCTGAAGCAAGTGTTTAACAACTTGGTAAGTACATAGTTTGTCAGGGAAACAACTATGCAGGCAGAAGCTATTAAGCCCCATAAACGAAAACCAGACCAGTGATCAGATCAGTCACTCCCCTTGGTACGCGAATGGCTAAGAGCTTAGCTTTATTAATTTTGAGAAAATATGTAAATTGAGGTGGATGAAAAAATGCAATGTAACACTTCCTTTGATACACCACTAGATTTCAGTGTGCATGATTAAAACTGTAGTTGATCACCCTGTTGCCTCATAAGATAATTAGAAAGTCAGACATGCAGACACATTGTTTGTGATTTTTTTTTGGGGTGTATTTACCTTGCTTTGTTTTTGCGAATCATACTAGGAATATGTAGCAACAGTAAAGATGAAAATTTTTGATCTGCAGAAAGTTAGAAGGCATCTGGTGGATTTTGTATCATGGGGAAACACATTTCTGAGTCTTTCTTTTCTTCTGCAGAACCACTTACTTGGTTATAACAATTCATTCTAAGCAGGAAGTAATTCAGAGAGATTTAGAGTTGTTATGCAAGAGAAGATGAGGCTTCATAAGGTATCAAAATAAGATCCAGAAATGCTTGCAATAAGAACTCAGAGAAGAAATAGTTCTAGACATATAGACTCTCTTGTGAGCAGATACCCCAACAGCTCCCAGGATAATAGAGTGGCACATAAAATTTAAAACTTTTAGCATGTTATCAAGATATTTGGTTGTAAATAAGAAACAAACATTATTAACTCAGATGTTTTCTAGAAGACCTGACTATCTTTCATTTAAAGGTGGTTAAGAAGTACTGAACTAGGTAATAATCCTGCACCCACCTCCCCCTTTAAGATCTTACTGATGATTCTCTGGCATTACTTTGTTTAAAAAGATTGATCCAGCTCAGTCAAGTTAGGATTGTTTTGAACTTAAATCATTATTTTCTGTTTTTCAGGTGGTGAAGCTGTCTGAAATAGTAAGCTTAGCAAAGCAAGCTCAGGTGGATGTTAAATTTCAGTTACCAATTTGATCTGAGAAATGTCATGCCAGTGTCTAACATGTTCTCTGAAATACTGTGTTCCATGGGATATTTTTAATTTTTCTTTTTGTGGAGGTATTGATTGACAGGCGCACAAACTTAAGTATCTGGTCTTTAATGTTAACATTCAGAATGGTCAGAATTCTTGTAAAAGCGTGTATTGCTGATACTTAGTCTCTCTTCATTGTTATTCTCAAGCCTCCAGCTTTTGCTGCAGAATGTCACTTGCAATATACTTCTGCATTGTCCAAAGTAAAGCTTCTGGTTGAAAAATAATTATTCTGAATAAATTTTGAAGTTACTTTACTTGTAAAGTTGTATTAGACTTGGCTAAAAGTAAATATGACTGGATTATCTAGTTGTCCATGTGGAGAAATGTATTGAAACGGTATTTTATGTTGGAGACAGTGGTACTTAGCAGTACAATGGACATGAGCAAATCAATCATTATTTATGAACAGATGCATTTGAACTTGATCAGAAATATTTTTAGAAGTCCTTCACTGAAGTAACTGGTAACTCTTCTGGACAACGTGTTAAATCACTACAAAATATACTGTAGCACTTAGATTTTCACAATTTCCAGTCTTCGCAAAAAAGCATTGTGTAGTTTTATATATGAACAAGCATTTACCAAACTTCAAGGAGACAGGATACATAGATAATTAAAATGTCTCTTGTACATTGCTAATAAAGTTGTACATTAATAAAATATCTCCCAAAACTTTTACTGGCTTTTTCTTTATTTGTTACCATTTTTAAAAATTGCATATACTCATGGATTAAACCATAATTTAAGATAGCAAACTAAAAGCTTTTTAGGAGTACAGTTACAGTGGCATATATGTTAATTTTTTTCCTCCTTGAAATGCACTGTGTGATTAAAACCATGTGCACTTCTGTTGAAAAGCTTGGACAGATGTCATGCATAAAACATCCTACTAAAGAGTCCATAACTGATATCTGCACAAATAAATATGCAGGAAAGTGTTGCTTTTTGGGGAAATATTACTTCTAACAAATCTGATACTAGCCATTAATTTTTGTACCCTTACTTACACCACCAATGCTGTTGATTTTGTCATTACATTGAACTTGGAACTTGGATGATGATCTGTTTACTCAGTACTCATTTTTTGTTTGTGTTTTGTACTGCTTTTGTTAAATATGTTAGTTTCTTGGCTAATGATAGTGTAGTTTTATCTGGAAATAATGAAGCCTTGTCTATGGTGGGATTTCAGAATGGGAAATCATATAGTCGTGAACTAAGGGCTTGGAAAGATTGTATAAAATGTAGGGAAACTCACAGGCATGTCAGGAAACATGAATAAAATGTGTTTTTGAGGTAGGTGGGGTAATATATGAAGAAACTTTATACTAGGATAGTGTATTTCAGTAATTTTTTGGCAGTACTAAAAAAAATCAGCAGAAATTGAGTTCCCTCTGAATTTAAACTGGGGTATTTTTTATCCTAGTTGGTCTTTTACAACTGAGTACTGTATGCTGGTGACTCATCATGCTAAATTGGGCTTCTGAGTATGCTAGGAATTGCTTCTCTTCAATGGCCTTGAATTGATTTGTGGACATAACTAGTTTGAATACATTTGTTAAGCATTTAGTAATTTAGAGGAGATAATTAATTTTTAGTATGTGGGTTTGCTTCTAGCTTTATTTTTTTAAAATTTTAAATCTGTGTGAACTGATAATATTCCAGGTGAGGAACATTCATAAGAAGGTAATTTTTTAAAAAAAATCATACCTAAACATACAAGCCAAAAGTGACTTGATGTTGTGAAAAAAAATGACAAATGAAAATGGTCTTTTTCTACAAACCTGGTGTGGACAAAAATAGATCTGGCTGTCGATCCAGAATTTGCTTACACCTTTTTTGAACTGTTAAATGTAGTTGAATTGGGGAGAGGGAGCCAAGTCCATCTTTGAGAGGAATGTAAAATACTGACATTCTCACTAAAGTCTTTACACATAACAGACATGACAGAAAACAGCGTTTTGCCATTAGGGGAATTCTGAAGCAAACAGTATTCCTTGAACAACAGATGAAGAATAGGTGTGGCATAGGAAGGTGGCTGCATACAATTTCCTGACCAGAGTGTTCAGAAAGTAACAAATCACTCTCATGGCTAAAAGAATCTGTAGAGTGGAAAATAGTAGTGTTACTTCAGCAATGCTTTTGGCTTTGTAATCCAAGTATTTCCTAATAGGAAAAGAATGGAAAATTTCCCTTTGGAATTGGCTAGGTGTAAGATGTTGAATATGATACCACAGACAGGATGGGAGACATGGGAGGAGTGTGAACAGTAATATGAAGGACTGTGACCAGGATGGCATATATACATGGTATATATAGATGTGAGTCATGCCCCTTTCCAAAGACAGGGGTCTGGAAATGTTATTTCTTGTTATTTCACTTGATGAAGAAACAGAATTAGCAATTGAGTGATTTATGTTAAGTATCTTACAGTAAGCAGGCACATGGAGATTGCTTTAATTAACAAGGTACAAGAGTGCTATGGAACCTTTTAATTATGTGTATGTTTTAATAATTCTTCAAACTGTTTTGCCTAAATGAAAGGATGTTGCAACCAAGGAATGTTAATCCATTTGGTGTGTAGTTGATAATTGAAAGGCCCAAACCTCATGTAAGAACTATCTAAATCTAGTTAAAGCCTTGTAGACAACCTCGTTACCCATACTGTATTGTAATATTAATAATCAAAATATGTGTAAGAATGGAGTCTTGCTGAAATTAGTCTATACAGCCAAAAGCAAAATTTCTAACAAAGTAAACAAAACATGAAAAATGTGTAAACAATTTCTTATAGATGAGAGCTTCAAAGGAGCAGGATTTTTAATGACAGGCATTTATATTAGATGACTTACTGCCTTTTGATGCATTTGTTATTAAAGTAGGGTTTTGGAGCTGTTTTTAGCATACCATAAAAGCAAATACCTCTTTTTTAAACTAGTGTAAATAACTGCTACCAGTCTTGAAATTCAGAAATTTGCTGGTCTCGTTTTCCTCATCAACCTCAAGTGTTAGACTCAGGACACCTTGTGGCCAATGTGCTTGAGGACAGCTCTGGTGAAAGTTAAGGGTGAAAATTATTCCATAAATATTCAAAAATATTATCATATTTTGTATGTTATTCTACTCCACCAGTTTCTGTTTAATATATTAAACCACTTTCTACTGAGATACTTTGGTGAAATAGCTGACCTTCATGGAAAACCAGACAATAGGATTCTACGTAGTATTGATATAGATACTGTTGGGGGATGTAATCAAATTTGGTTAAAACAATTTTTATGCTAGCATTCCTAAGTTAAACAGTTTGAAAGAAGTAAAAAATGAAACTCTAAGGGAGTCAGGAATAAAGCTGTGTTTCAAATTACTTATGGGTCTAATGCATTTAATGTGAGGAAGGCCTGTATAGTAACACCTTGAAGAACTCTCTGCAACAAGGAGAAAAATTCCAGTTTCGTGAAAGGGAAACTGCTAAACTTCAAGTAGCTAGCTAGCTTCTTACCTTACGCAGATGAAAGTAGTCCCAGATTTAATGGAGGCTTAATTGCAAGCTAAGAGTGTACGGTTGTAAAACAAACATTTAAATTTAAATATCAAGCTGTTACCAACAAAAGAGAAAGTTGATATAGGATGTGCATGAGGCAACAGCTCACCTGTAAGCTGTGGAGGGGGTGTAGGCAGAAGGTAGTGAATTGCTGCTATTTTGTAGCGGGGAACCTGTGCCTCAGTGTACCAAGGCTTGCTTCTAAATGATTATGTCAGTCTGCCTGATGAACCTCTTAATCACTGCAGGTGGTGTCTTTAATATCTGCTATATCCCAGTCACGGGAGGCTTCAGTATAAGAAAACTTCTGTATTGGATGGTGTCTCCAGAAAGACGTGTCATAAGGTTTTCTTCTTATGAGGGCAGATAGGGAGGAGAAAAAAGTGCAGCTCAATCTCCCTAGTGAACGGAGAGTGGGAAAGTAGGAGGCATCAACTTTCTGTTCTTCCCAAAAAGTTGCCTGGAAGTCAGGTGAAGTACCTAGTACCTGAGGAAGAAATAGGAGAAGAGTTTATTACTAGATCTAATATCCTGTTTCAGCCAGTCTGGATAGACATTGGCAGCCTTGGTACCTACTGGCTGCAAAACATTTAATATGAACTGTAAATATCACTGAAATTCAGTTACTGCTGTTCTACGTGATGGGGACTGTAAATGTAAATGTTCACCTAGTAGGGAGTGTCTGGCAAAGGTACTAGGTCTGGGTAAGTAACAATGATGCCTCACAAATACACTCTCCCAGTCAGCAGTGATTTGGAGTTTGGAGTATTTTTAGTCAGAGGTAGACACAACTGAGGCAAAACTACTTAAAACTGTCAGTGGCTGCACCCTGCAGTTCCTAGTCTGCAGGTGTGCTTTAGAACATCAGGTGCGGTTGTCTTCATTTAAGGTGAATAGCTGAAATACTCTGCAATCCAAATTACGTTTCTTAAAGACAATTGGGATAATTAGTTTTCTAAGATGGTATATTATACATAAGCATTCCTTAAAATGTAATGAAATTTTTCTTCAAGGTGCAAGAAACCTAATAAAGGGCCTATACTCATAGTTCTACTGCTTGATTTGTGACTTTTTTTTTGTTTACCCTGTTCCATTTAACTGGACCAACTTACTTCCATAAGCAGGAAATGCTGAGGCCGTCAGGTGTTTTATCCAATGAGGAACAGGGAACAGAGGAGTAAAGTAACTTAGTTGTGGTGGCCGATATGGTAAACAATTTTACTCACAAAAATAAAATCTGAAAGAGAGAACTTGCTGAGAATTGATTTTTGACAAAGTATTTATGTTCATTTGGTTTTACCTGGCTCCAAATTTCATGTGTTAAAATACAAGAAACTCTACAGAAGTCTAAGAGATAGAGGGAATGGTGTGTGAACAATAGACAAAGAGCCATAGGGATAGTTTATTCCTAAAAGAGTTGTGGTCATCTGTGTCCGCAGGACGGGTTATTTCTGGAATGGTGTCTTTGGTTTCACAGGCAGTAATTATCCCCTTGCTCTAGGGAAGCAGAAATTCAAAATGCAGGAGGAGAGCCTGAAGTCCTGTGTATTAGATGCTCCAACATATTCAGTTTCCTTAAGGGAAATCTGCAAAGTTGAGGGGTTTTTTGTTTGATTTGTGGGGTTTGTTTGGGTTTGATTTCCCCTTCTCACTTTCTTTTGAACTTGTATTATGCTCTGGACTAAAATGATCTTGTTCATCTGCACCAGAGTTCAAAAACACTGTGAGGGGCCTTATCTGTACTCCTGTTTCCTACAGTTTCTGTCTCCTGCTGTAGCTTCTGCTGCTGCTTGAAATCTTCACCAGTCTGTCCTTTCCTTTGCAATGATGGCTGATTTCTGCAACGTGTCGAGGGAAATGAGAAGGGACCTGAATGGGTATAGAAAATAACTGAAACTACTATTTTTATTTTTTCTATTGTTTTTGTACTTCACCCAGATTCTGAAAGTGAGAGCATGCCAGTAATTTTATAGTTATATGTATGTCTCGTATATGTACGTGCACGTGTCTGTGCATGTGTGTGTTTAAACATATTGAGAGTGAGATTTATATATATCAATTTGAGAACAGTTTACGAGTTTGCTGCAGTACAATGTACAATTTATATTATTAGTAAGTGTTCTTATTATTCGTGGTCTATTTCAACAGCAAAGATTTATTGACTGAGGGAAGGAGACAATATTGCCTGTTGTTTTGGGCATTACCTATGAGAGAGAGGTGATGTATCATTGTTGTACTGCATCTCTCTGCTATTACTAACTTTGTTATGTAATTAAATGCTGCTCGCAGCAGGTGTGGGTAGGCAGAGCTGTCAGTAGCTGCGGGAGTGAGTAGTGCACTCAGCATTTGGGAATTTCAGGCTGTAGGGAGAATGCGTTCACTGGAAAATAACATCATACATGAAGGGGGGGACTCAGTCCTATGAGCTACCAGTAAGAAAACTCTTTCCTCTTCTTTTTCCACACTTTTGACTTTTTCTGCACTAGACTGCATCAGATATTTTCACTAAAAGGAGCTATACCGGGTATGTTATGTGAGATGATCTGGTGGCTTGGCTGGGTCTACCCACCCATGGCTTGGTAAGTGTAGAGCATTCCTGGTCCTTGCAAAGTTGGCTGATGATGGAAGGCCCACAGCTGCTTCCTGGCTGGCAAACTCCAGGAGCAATTTTCAGTATTCACTAGCTGCTCTCCGAACTAATCATCTTAACTTCTTCAGGGAAATAGCAAGTATGCTTCTAATGTTTTCCTTATATTCCCTTTAATTTACCGTGATCCCAAAGGTAAGCAAGCTGCAGCGTTGTCCTTGCAATAGAAGCAACAACAACAACAAAAAAAAGAAGAAGCAGCAAAATCTAGTGAAACTTGAAGCTGTGGGATACTGAATAGTGCCCTCACTGCTGTCACGAGACTAATGTACCCTTTGCCGTCCTGGTCTCCCTGGCATGACCTCAACCTATCAGTGCCATGACAGGTTTATTGCAGTTTGTAGCAGCCCCATGACAGGTGTCTGCAGTGATCAGATGATTACCTCTGACACCTGCCATCTCCTTTCCTCCAAGAGCAATTGCAGCCATGACCTCTAATCAGGCAGAGTCCTTGAAAAAAAAATCACCTGGAGCAAATCCATTTCAAAGAAAACGGACTTAAAGCAGCTCCTGTTCTTGGTGTTCTTGGAAGGTAACAAATGCCAGTACAGCACAACTCTTATGTCAGACACACTCTCTGACAGATTGATACTACTCTACTTCAAAAAAGGAAAACAAGAAAAACTTCTCTACTCCCACCCCCCTCCCATATTATTATTTTCTGGTGTTAGTTTCTTGCACCTAGGGAAGCTTAGCTGCATGTTCTGGGTGTTTAAAGCAGACTCCTCTCCTTTGGTTGTCCTTTGACTTTTCCACTGTTTTTTGGCAGTTTGCCTATATGCATTCTCTGTGTTGCTTTGCTGATTGATTGTTTTTCTCCAGAGCTGTCTGTCAAGCAGTGCTTTCGTACATCAAGTCTATTACAAGTAATGCCGTAACCCCACTTTCTTAACTAATGCATCTTTCATTGCACACATATCCTTAGGTGGTACCAAATGCATTGTTGCTTTATGCAAAGGAATTTTTAAAACTAAAATCCCTGTTATCAAGATGTACTGGGCTAGGATAGAGCTAACTTTCTTCAGAGCAGCCCATATAATGCTGTACTTTGAATTTGTGATTGAGAGTGTTGATAACATAAGGATGTTTTGTCAATTGCTGGGCAGTGATTGCACAGTGTGGAGACTATTTCTTACTCTGCATTCCCCAGTGAGTAGGGGAATTAACAAAAGGTGGGGTGGGGATATAGCCAGGACAGCTGACCCCAACTGACCAAAGGGATATCTTATGTCATATGACATATGCTTAAGCAAAAACAACACTGGAGATTTTGCCTTCCAAGCTGACTGTTGCTCCCTGACTGTCTGGGCATTGGTCTGCTTGTGAGTGAGTGCCTTTGCATCACTTATTAAACTGTCTCTATGTTGACTCATAAAATCTTCTTGCTTTTGGTTTTCCTGCTCTTTCTCCCATCCCACTGGGGAGGGGGACTGGGCAAGCAGCTGTGTGAATGCTTATGTAGTTGTGGAGAGATCCTACTTGAAATGTGTTCCTAGTTTGGTGTGGTTTGGTGGTGTTTTTTTTTGGTTGGTTGGTTGGTTGGTTTGATTTGGTTTTGTGTTTGTTTGGGGTTTTTTGTTGTTTTTTAATTGTTATGTTATCACAGTGGTTGCTGATGTGATCCTCAGGTCAAGAGAAAGATGCCTGTTTCCCACCTAGATTTTTGTAAAGTGGCTAAGATGCTAGACACAAGTGCTGCATATTTGTTTTGAAGTCACAGGCTGAGTATTTCAAGGGAAAAAAACCACTTAACTCCCCTGACCTCAGACTTGGCATAGACAGGGCCATTGAGATCTGAATTGCTTATTTTCATATCAGTTGACCCACACTTGAACATGACCTGCCCATCTCAGTTTGTGCCTGAGTTTTCTCTCTTCTTTTTCATATGCTTGCCCTCACCATCAGATACTAATTTCTTTCATATCTTTGTGATGGTAAAAAGAAAATAATGCATTAAAAATTGAGGAGAGCAGGCTTGGAACTACAGCTAGATGACCCTTGGGATTAACAGCACTGTATTTGGGTTGCATTGTCCAAATGTTTTACTAAAGTTATTTCCTGCTCACCTTATGCTGCTGTCCTTCACTGTGGGAAAGCCATGACTGTGCCTGAGGGCAGCTGGCTCTGCCCTAGGACCTGCCTCTGCCCTCAACTCTCTCTGGCCATGTACCCTTCCAGACAGCACTGCTGCTGGGCTCAGGTTTCCCTTGTTCAAGTAGTGCGCCTGGCGTGCAGCGCATGGATGTGCTGCATCCAATCAAGAGCATTGGCAGGGGGAACATGATATCATTTTCTATCAGCTACCAGGCCAAAAGCTGGGAGGTTTTCTCCCCCTTTTATACCATCTATATTACACTGCTCTGTGGTATCCATTTGCTGTCTCATTGACTTGCATACTGCACACAGGCTAACATGGCTTCCTACACGTCTACCCATTCACATTGCTTGGAAAAGTGCAAGTTGGTTGGATGTATCCTAGTGTTACTAGTCCCTGCCTGTAATTACATGAGTCCTGTATTGTCAGTGTTAGCACAGCTTCTCATACCAGATTTGTAGTTTTCTTCATTTAATGATTCTCACTAATTGGCATGGACACTGAGAGAGTTAAATCAGCCCAAACTTGCTGGAGCAGTGTGATATTGTGTTTAACATTCAGAAGTACCTTATAATCTCATCCATTAGATTAATACACAGCCATACCTTTATTTGAGGCTTTTATCTATTTTCAGAGTTCATTTTCCTCAACTTTCACCAACTCTTCATGTCCTCTTTTAATTTGGACAAGTCAGTATGTAGCCATTCTAAAGATTTTTACCCATTTTAAGAGGGCAGGGGTATGCAGGACTTCATGGTGGCTGGTTAGTAGGAAGTTGTCCAAGTCCTGGAGCTTTCTGGTGGCTTCAGGCCATACCTCCTGATCCAAGCATGAACTAACACCAAGTGTATGGCAATAGGTCTTTGGAATAAGTAAAAATGTCTTCCTTTTCAGCTGGATGAAGCCTAGAAACCTAACAGAGTATTTAGCAGTAGAAACCAGGCTGCAGAGAATAGTTTTGACAGTGCCAGCCTGTATCTTGTGGAAGGTCTGCGCTATCGAACCACTTCTGTCTGCAGCACCAGCCTGCTGAGAGGGCAGCCATCCTGCAAGCCCTATGTGCTAGGATCCCACACTTCCTGCAGGCCAGGACAAAATACCTAAGCAGCGTTATGGAGTTAAAAGTTCATCCTGAAGGAATCGAGTAGGCTGCTATGCTGGTTTTGGCTGGGATAAAGCTAATTTTCTTAACAGTACCTCATGAGGGGCTACGGTTCGGATTTTTGACCGAAACAGTGTTGATAACACACTGATGTTTTTATTACTGCTGAGCAGTGCTGACATGGAGTCAGAGCCTTTTCTGCTCACTCCACCTCCCCAGCGAGGGGCCTGAGAGTGCTCAAGGAGCTAGGAGGGGACACAAGCTGTGACAGCTGACCCCAGCTGACCAACGGGATATCCCAGGATCATGCTCAGCATATAAAGCTGGGGGAAGAAGAAGGAAAGAGGGCATGTTTGAAGTGATGGTATTTGTCTTCCCAAGTCATCATTATGTGTGATGGCACCCTGCTTTCCTGGACATGGCTGAACACCTGCCTGCTGATAGGAAGTGGTTAATGGATTCCTTGGGTTATTTTTCTTGCATGCACATCTCTTGCTTTACCTATTAAACTGTCTTCATCTCAACCCATGAGTTTTCTCACTTTTGCTCTTCTGATTCTCTCCTCTCTGATTCTGACACTGGGGAATTGAGCGAGCAGCTGCATGGTGCTTAGTTGACAGCTGGGGTGAAACCATGACAGCTGTGAAGAGAGAGTCTCTGACCCCAAGACAAGAGTTGAGATGACATGATGCTGAGTAACTCAAAACACAACGCTACTCCAATGAATTTTTAATGTTAGCAGATATAAATGTTCAAGCTGACTAAGGCCAGAAGCAGTAAATTCTGATACTTGCATACTTTGCATCTTTTTGTCTTGTTCAAATATCTGAAATCTTGACTGAATTCAAGACTCAGCTTCTGATCACCTTCCAAAGTCAGATTTTTGTCAGCAACTGCCTTTTCTTGGTATTATACATTTGTCTGATCCATAGAGACGTTCCCATACACATACTGAGCAAATGGACTATCTTTGGGAGTGAGAGTGAAAATGACACAAATGCCCTGAGTTCACACAGCAGCTAGGAATAAATTGAAAAAGCAGAGACATATCTTGTCCCCTTATTTGGGGTATTTGAACAGTATGCAACTATGCCTGCTCCAGGAAAACTCCCCTACAGCACACCTAAAACCCCTGCGGCCGCATACACACCAGTCAATGAAATAAGCATAGGACCTCCCTCTGGCTCTGAATTGGACTGACATGAGATTGCCTGCTTTTATACTTCTTACCCTCCAAAATTTGCTGATGACACAAACCTGGGAGGAGCATTTGATAACTGAGGTGGTTGTGCTGCCATCCAGAAGGATCTCTATGGGCTGGAGAAATGGGCTGATAGGAACCTCTGGAAGTTCAGCGATGCAAAATGCGATGTCCTGTACCTGTGGAGAAACAGCCCCAATCTCCAGTGCACACTGGGGGAAGACTGACTGGAAAGCTATGCAGAAAAGGCTCTGGGCCTCCTGTTGGACAAGAAACTGGCCATGAACTAGTGATGTACCCTTGCAGCAAAGACCAACAGCCTCCTGGGCTACAATAGAGAGAGGGTCGCCAGCAGGTTGAGGGAGCTGATCCTTCCCCTCTCTTCAGCACTGGTGAGGCACATCTGCAGTGCTGAATCTAGTGCTGGGCTCTCCAGTACAGGAAAGACATGGACATAGTGGAACAAGGCCAGTGCAGGGCCACAAAGATGATGAAGGGACTGGAGCATCTCTCATTTAAGGAGAGGTTGAGAGAGCTGGGGCATCATCCTGGAGAAGAGAAAGCTTGAGGGTTCTTATCCATGTGGATGAGTGCCTGATGGGAGGAGTGAAGAAGATGGAGCCAGGCTCTTCTAATTAGTGCTTAGGTAAAAGGCAAGAGACAATGGGCACAATCTGAAACATACCAAATTCTGTTTGAACAGAAGACTTTTTTACTGTGAGAGTGGTCAAACACTGGCACAGGTTGCCCAGAGAGGTTCAGCCTTGCAGGTATTAAAAACCTGCCAGGACATATCACTGAGAAGCTTCTGAGGTTGTTGGGTGAAAAGAATCTTTGTGATAGTTATCGGCATCCTGGCAAATTGAGCTTAAAATGAAGAATACTTTCCCAATGAGACTAATATATTGTTTTGTTTTTTTTTTTTCCCCCCGTATTTGCTTGCAATGAAACAGTTATTTAAAACATATTCTTAGGGTTTTTTTTTTTGCCTACCTAGAGACCAATTCTCCTTCTGCAAAATTCCATATTTTTGTATGAGCATTTTCCCTGTTTTTATTGCATGTAAACAGGAGGGAGGGAAAGGCTGAAGCTTGGATGGTAGTTGCTATCCTGAGCTATGTTTCTGATTCATATTCTCTCTGATGGCTTATAAGAAGCAGTTTGCATTGTAGAACAGACAGAAGGATTCCCAAGGAAAACGTCAGCTCCACTCTTCTCTCATGTGAGGGACTGAATGGGGCACTTGAGGGAGCTATTCACCTTCCTGTGGAAGTGGTGAGGAGAAGGAATATCCACCAGCCTCATGAAAAAGGAACTAAATGAAAAAAAAAAAAAATTAAAAGAAGTAACAGTCAGTTGTTTTAAGGAAAACCAGTGCTATTATAACTCTGCAAACAGAATAGTTTGAAATACATAAAGCAAAGTTGTGCTGTGGGTAGATCTTTTCTGGAAGGAACTCTGCTTATGCTGGAATTAGTACTGGAGTGAGCCTAAACATTATTGAGTTAAAACATATTCATTACAGATTTTGAAAGTCTGCTTTCAAGATGTGAGGGCTTTTTGCGCAGAGCTGTAGTGTGTATTGCTGCCTGTACCTGCGAGTTGCCATACTGGGAGGATCAAGAGATAAAAAGCTAATTTCAGTAGCAAGAGGCCAGTGCCTGGTTCTGCTGATAATCAGGGGGTAAATTTGAGCTCGATCAAGGGCAGAAGCAGCCTCATTTCAGGTTTTTCCAAAGGTCCCTGAGATTTCCTAAGTCAGCCCCCTGTTCTAAGTCTGCGCTTAAGAAGAACCTGTCTCTATTGATGATGTGAGAGACTGTCAGCATTAGACATAATGCTTCTCTTTGATTTGAGCAACCACAAGCCTCTGGCAGCTTCCTTGGGTAGCTAAGCGTCTTTGACAGACAGGCCCCTTTGCTCTTTCTTGGTTTTACTGGGAACTCCATCCAGTTACTCTAGGAATGTTTGGTACTTACTGGAAGTAGGGAACACCAAATATCAGGAGCAGGGGTAAACCCTGAAGATCATCTAGCTGGGTGGAGATGTAATGTGATGCCTTTGGATGTCTGGGAGAGACCTCAGGAACTTTTCATGAACACCCTCAAAGTGTTACTCCCTCTCTCTGCTGATGGAGATGGAATGAAATTCCCTAAAAGTGAAGCCAGGTTCTAGTTAAAGCAAATAAAAAATAGCTAGTTAATGGACCTAAACTAGAGAAATTTGTCATATGGATTTATAAAAATAAGTTTGTAAAACCACAGAAAACTAAATTTTGCTGTTTTATTCTAAGATAATGTCTTCTTCATACTCTGCGTTGCCAAGACTGATTAAATATGCTAGTATTTAAATCCTTCTTTGAGGTCTTCATGGGATCCCCTTTGGATTTAAATCTTCCCCAGCTCTCTCATCTGCACTACTGATGGTGAAACCATCAGCTTCTGGTGGTTTAAGGTCATGCCTCCTCCATATGGGAAGTGCTCATACTCCCGTGTAGATCTCTTAGGTATCTTGATGATGTCATGATCGAATGATTAATCCAGCAAGAGCTGAAAGGTTCTTCTCTCTCTGAGAAGGTGAGATGGAAATAGCAAAGTGAAACATATCTAAGCTCTCAACCTTGTATGTCCTATTAGTGTACACGAGACATCAGTCATACCTGATACAAGGAATTCATGTGAGTGGTTTATTACTAGTTTCTGGCTGAGAGCAGGCATGTTGTTGCTCATGGAAGCAGCAACCAGCTGGGTGTAAGTGTTTTCTTGGCAGGCTGTCTCTGTCTCAGAGGGAATTATACCATGACAGAAGAGAACAGGGAGAGAATTGTGGTGGTTTTTCTCCTTCATGGTGAAACTCCAGTCTTGGTCCTCCTCTTGGGAAGACTTGGGACCCACCATCTGACTGAAGATCAGGCATCTTTGCTCTGATGCTGGAAGGAAAAAGGGTGGGAATCAAAACCCACCAAGGCAGATGTGCATGAAAATTCTGGAATTGCAATCCACTGGCCTGGAAAACTGGGGCAAAAAGGTTGATTCTTCAAAGAGCCAAATGTGCTGTTTTCTAGACAAAAGTAATTTCTTGGCTGTCAGTGACAGCTCCTATTTAGGAGGATCCCGTTTTGTAGCTGTGAATGAAAAGAGCAGCTTGGCAGCTGGCCAGCAGAACAGTTTCTGAATTTACCAGTGAAAACTTTGAAGAAATGGGCAAAGTTTGCTAGAAAGCAGGTCTGCAATACAGCAGGCTGTGTTTCTCCTTCTTGCAACAGAAAATCTGAGGAAAATTTGAAGGATCACAGAAATATATTTTGTGTACTTGCATTTACTGAACCATACAAAATCTAGTAGCTAGAATAGAGTACACAGAGTAACTCTGCATTTATCTTGGTCCTTTCTCTCATGAGTGCCAGCCCTTGGACCACCTTGGACCTCTTGTATGTAAGACATACACAAAGGGCTCTTGCCCTTTGTGTGAGGGTATACTGATTCTAAACTGGTATACCTGGAGCCCTACCAAATAAATGTGTAGATAAAATGTAATTTCCTGAATATCTCCTCCTGGAATGCATCTCACTGTCTGGAGAGCTGGTGAAAAGTCTTCCTTACAGTAGACCTTTAATGCCTTGATGTAAGTGCCCAAAGACACCAGTGCCAGCTGCAGGAGGATGCTTGAAGCCCTGTGGGTAAATCCTCTGGGGAATAAAACCTGTCAGATCACAGCATTTCTCAGAGCTCAGGAGCCTCATCAGCAGGATGCTCACATCCAAGCTACAAGGAAGAGACCATTTTAATGATAATACTTGCTGCTAGATCATGCTTCCTTTCAGAGATTCTCCTTTCTGGGTGCATTCCTCCCATTGTGGGGTTCCATTTCCGAAGGCTTGAGGTGGATAGGGAAGGGGTTACTCCAGCTCCAGGGGTTTCTTCAGGGTCCTGGATGCATGGAGGGGTTAGGTGCTCACCCCTCCCCCCACCAATGCGGTCCCATGGTAGCCAGAGAGACAGCACACAGCACGTGGAAAGAAGGTGAGAGAGAGAGTTTATTGTAGGGTAGGGGTTTATATAGCTCTTGGGAGGGTCAAAGGGGACCATGTAAGGTAAGGGGTCTTACAAAACACCAATCAGGCAGGGAACAGCCAAATAAGGAAGGGGTTAACAAGGTCCAATGAGAAGACTTCTTGATATCTTCTCAGGACATTCCTGAGACAGAGATAAGAACTGGCCGTGGGGGATTTTGGGAAGGAGAACATGAGTTAGCAAAGAGACTACAAAAAAGCCATTTTAAAACATGCTTAAACCACAGTTTTCCCATATAATGCAGGTTTACTGCTACGCTCCTCTATGCTACCTGTTAACACCTGCCAGCTTTATGGAGTACCTGATGAGTCAGCACCAAATTGAGCTCAGAAATTTAAATTTTCATTGGAAAATTAACCTTTATGTGACTCCAATGACATACATCTCAGTTGGTAACCCTCTTTAAGCATAGGCTCACAGGGCACTCCATATCCTGCCAATCTACCTCGTTCCCCAGCGTGCCCCAGCCTGTGGAAGAAATAAATTCTGTGGTGTGTGTCCCCCTGCCTTCCCATTTTGTCTAATTACTGGTGATGTTGGAAGACTCAGGTACCAAAGCTTGTATTCCACTCTCCTGCACAGTTGCCCATGCCTTACATTCCCAAGAATTCCAGCTGTCCCCTCTTCACTCTCACTAATACTCAGTGTTTTCTGTAATGCTTCTGTAATGCCCTTTGGCATTTCTAGCCTAAGATTCAGCAGTAGAAGGAAAATTAAAATTTAGGGCAGCATTAAGTTAATTAAACTTACCATCAAATTAATAGCACAAGAAATACCGTGCAGACTACATTATTCATTGTCATGTTTTATTCAGTAAAATCTCCATTTTTAATATGTCTAGTATTACTGGAGGATTTTTACCCTGCTCTGCTAGAGTTACGGGGCACACAGGGTTTCTGGGGTTCTGTATATAAAGTCAATGTTATTTTTGTTCAATTGGTAAAAGATCCATAGTTAGTAAAAGAAATGAGAAGTCCTAGGTGTCTGGTTTCTTGGAAAGAAATAGTCAAATGTGGGGGATCAAATTCCTGTATGTTCCAGTGAATTAATTTTAATTAATTACCTTTTCCTGTTATCTCACTTTCTAGCACTCCTACTATTCTCCCCCCATCAGTTTTGTCCATCAACAAACTTCCAGTTCACGTCCTAAAAGTTTTTCTGAAGGTTGTGGTGCTGAAGCCTTATTACTCCATTATGGCACATCCCAGCATTATCTGTATGGCTCTGCTCCTGACCAAACTGCAGGAGGTCGTTATTTATGAATAATGCAGCGAAATACTACATAAGGTATGAGGTTAGGACTGCAAGACTGAGTGCTCTTTCAGGTTCTTTTCTTTAAGTGCAGCCAAGCAAAAGTAAAATAACATGATTCAAAGAGTTCTTCCATTCCAGGGGGGCTATGGATCATGGTCCAAAAGAACTAGTGCAATATGAAATTATGGGCACAATAACCTAAGGCATGCTTTGAAAAGAGGTGGTGGGAATGTAACTTCCCTTGGAGAAAGGAAGGAAATGAATGAAAACGGAAACCATGGGGTAGAGACAGTATTATTTAAAAAGGAGGGCATAATGAAGGAATCATTAGTAAATGTGCAGCTATGCTGTAACACAGCACAAGAGAGAAAGGGAGCTCAAATAAGTATATTAGGTTTCCTTGCTTAATTGCTATGTTTATTGAAGGTTATTGTTGATACAAAGATTATTGTTGATTCTTCCCTCTTCTACCTCCTTCTGCCACCTGCTCCATTCATGGTCAGCAGTCTTAACATTTACAATATTGTTTTCCTGACATCTGGTAATTATGTCTAAAATTTGCATTTTTCAAAATTGCAGCAATAGTCCACTCATTCAGAAGAGTTGAGGCAATTCTCCTAGACCAGCTTCTTTATTTCCTTTTAAAGCAGTTTTTCTAGTTCTCAGCCACTTCACGTGTTTTTATATTCTATACTGGTATCCCTGTACCATGAAGGTTGGTAGCCGTTGCCAACATGCTTCAAGCCAGAAGCCTTTAGAGCATTTTTAGCATCAAAAATAAAACCCTGTTCCTGTGGCTGTTTGAAGAAAGGTGTGAAAAGCGGACTGTCATGGTGTGATATTCAAGTGCTGCAATGCCCATAACAGAGCTGCTGTCTCCAGGAGGGGAATTCACACGGCTTGGTGGCACCTAACCAGTGAAGGAGGGAGAGCTGGGCGCCTCAAAGTGGGATTAGCATCCTACCTCAGTCTGAGTGGGGAAATGAGAAAGAACTGAAGATATTCCTGAAATAACTGTCTACCTGCTACTGCTGTATTTATACCTGCTCTTTGATATAAATAAGTTGGGGCCTTCTCTTCAGAAGAGCAGGTGTAAGAAAAGGTTGTATTAGTAAAGTTTATTTGTGTTCTTGCTCAGGAAATAAGAGACATGGTTTCTACTTTCTCTTTAACCTGAAAAGACTTGAAACTATGTTGCCCCTTTCTCATTTTTGCTAAAACTTTCAGACAACAATAACTGCAAAAACATCCACTTGAGGCTAGCCATTTACCTCGTGGAAAGGCTGGCTCCAAAGGCTGCATTATGATAATGTTGCAACTATAAAGAGATTTCGGGAGGTGGAGACCTCTGACAGCAGGAGACAGAAGCTGCCTGCAGGAAACCTACTCTCTTCTGTGTTATCAACGAAGACCAGACCTTCCTCAACATCTACATCCATCAGGATGTTTAACCCAAAACCTGAGGGCTCTAAAGTTCTAAGGATGTAGAACAGGATGACTAAGCCACAGAATGTGATACAGGGTACAGTGCTGGAATGAGGATTTGACTCAGGAGCTGCTATGAACCTGAGCAGGAGCTGTTGCCTTGCATGACTGCAAGCTGGACACTTCCACAGAAGGAAGATACTGTTGACAGCTGCTTGGAAGCATTGATCCTGATGCAGGTACCTGCTGGCATCAGGGAGAAGCAGACACTGGGAAGTTCTCCCAAATTTGCAGCTCCTATGCCGTTTTCTGGTTGCTCAGGCTTGCAAGGATCCCACATAGAGGGCAATTCTTGTCTTCCTGAGGTACTGAGCTCCCTCTAAACAAAGAGCATCCTGTGGCAAGAATATTTAATTGAAAAGCAGCAACCTGGCTGTGGGTGATCAAAGAAAGTGGTGGTACAACATGCAGCCATATACTGGCCTGCTTTCGCAGGCAGAAAATTTACCACTGGAAGGTGAGATTGGTGTAGTTAATGACTCACTTCTGCAGTGCCCATGGCTTCTCAGCATCTTGTGCTTGAAAGTATTTGCGTGACTGTACCTTCAAAACAGAAACATGTTACACAATTGTAACTCATAAGGATTATAAACCCATGTTTAGTTTACAGCATGCTCTGTGGGCTCACTGACCCATTGCTCAGTGCTATTTTTCATTTATTGGTCATGTAGCATGATTTGATTTAAGGTGTGCAGCTTTTGATACCAATCCTGCCAAAGAATGCAATCAGTGTAGAGTAGCTAGAAAAGTCACATCACACGACTAGGAAGTGGGTCCTTTTTGTTTTGGACAAAGACCTATGGTGCAAGTGGCTCATGGAAGAACCTGAGCAATCACAGCTTCTGTGTGTTCATTCCTTTGTTGGGGGGTGAGGGAGATCGGCACCTTCTGCATCCAGCCTGGAGATGAGCTCTTGCAACAGCAACTGCTTTGTCTTTTTTGTTGTTTTTGGAGTAGTGTCCTCAGGAGAAAATTCCAAATGGAGACAGCTCATAGCCATGAATTATACAATTCCCTGCTTTCATATTAGGACTCTACAGCAGCCATGGAAATCCAAGGCTGACAGTTCAAAGTAACTCTCCTGTGTCTCTCTTGTTGCCTGGAAGATAGGCAATATTATGTGGGTTGTTGGACTGAATAAATAGATGCTTTTAGATGCAAAGTTCATACAATGACATTTGAGGATGCTATTCAGTAGTTAATTCTGTGAATAATAAGGCGGCACCGAAAGCTTTCAGAAGTCTACATAATAACTTGGGATTTGGGCTTTGAGAGAGACTTGCAGCAATAATCATACATGTCAGCACTGTTTCAGGGAGGCAGGAAGTGGAGAAGTACCAATTGATGAGCTTTGGTTTTGTTTTTGCACTGTTTACCCTGTTTGTTTGGGTTGCCAGACTGAAATTCAAGGATCAATCAGCAAGCTATAATGGATGTATTTTCATTATGGCACAAGGGCCCTCAAGTGTCCTTCATTCATGTATTATTCACACAAATGGATGAACAAATAAGTGATCTACTACAGCACACAAATCCCAGGGCATCTGCACAACTTAAAAACTACATTAAGGTCCAGGCAAAGCCTTCACTCTCCTGCAGTTGCCAAGGCAGGAGTCAAATCTTGGGTTATTGCAGAAGTGTAATCACTTGCCCCATGTTTTTTAACTCAAACACTGGTAGACTGCTGGATACAGAGGTGCCAAATGCCTGTGTGCTGAGAGGACTTTGAAGTGTATTCAGAATGGACATTAAGATTCTTTCCATCTCTAACAGTCTAGGAGACATCATCTCACTGTGAGAACAGAGCAGCCATCACTGAAAGAAGATGCTTATATCTCTCTGCCAAATTTTGCATATAAAACCTTGAAGACAAAATCTCTGCAATGCTTTCTGAAAAGCCTAAAAATTCGGGATTATAAACTACAATTTGTGAGAGACACTGACTGGTGTGCAATGAGCAAAGCAGGGAGCATGCAGCAACAGCCCGAGGGCTTCCTTGGAGAGCTGAGTCCTGACCCTTCCTCTGCCATAGATGCAACACATGAATGTTTTTAGTTGAGCATTTCCCTGTTCACATGCTCCTTATTTTCTGGATAGCTGAACTGTGACTCAGAGCCTGTGTGCTAAGAGCTGAAACTTTGGTCAGGGAGATTTTTTTTTTCAGACTGTGCATTTAAAGTGCTATTTAATACCAACTGCTCAAAGGTCTAACTCTGGATTTCCCAATCAGAGGACTCAGAATTTGCAAACATCCTTTGGTGCTTGTCTTGTGGCTTTTCCTCCCAGCTGTGAAATGGGAAAATGCTCCCTTGAAGCAAGGGGCTTTGTGTGAAGAAATTAATATGATAATGATGGGTCCATACAAACATCTTGGTGATCAGAGGAGGGCTTAAAAACTCCACTGTGCATCAAGGAGTGAACCTAAGGCAACAGGAAGAGAACAACATGTTGACTTGCTGTTCATAAGCTGAACACCTTCCAGTTTGTGCAGTGAGGGAAGTGAAAAAAAACCCATAAACTTTCGTGATTAAATATTAACATCACAGGTAAACAGGAGGGGTAAAATGCAGCCTGCACAAGGCTGCCTTTGCTGTGTTATCTGCCACAACTCCCCCAGGATGCTGCTGCATGTTCCCTGGCTGTTCTCCCTCAGGGCAATAACAAGCACTTGAGGAAGTGAAGTGTGTCCTGAAGTTAGTTTATGGCTTTATTTACTTTGTGTTGACTTCACCTATGTTGGCTACAAACAGATGGTTGCATGATTGTATATGGGTCTTAGACTTTATTTTGACCATTCACATCTGAAGTCTTTTTTTTTTTTTGTAAATATGTAAATATGTGTATTTTGTATTTCTTCACCTTGGTGACTTTAGCTACTCTTTCCTTTTCCCAGTCACCATGATGGCACAAGACTAAATTCTTCTGGATTATTATTTCCTTGGTATTTTACAGCAAGACTCTTGAATCTCCAAATAAGGATATGAAAATGAAAAGAGCTCATGGTTTCCATCTGCTGTAAACCTTCTCACTAAAATTGCTGTCCTATAAAGCTACACCATGCTACAACTTGCTCTGAAACACTGCTTAAGAGAGGAGGAGGAAATGGACTGTTTTTACAGTAAGTCTTCAAGGAAAAGGACAAAAAAAAGACATATTTTCGCAGCCAGATGTAAAGATTTGTCCCTCATTAAGGATGGGATGGAAGAGTCCACAAGGCCCTATGCATCAGCCCTTACAGACTTGTCATTTTGAAATGATGCTTTGCAATACACACTGGCATAGTTTGACTATTTTAGAAATTACAAGTTTTCTTTCTATTTTTAATGCTTTTTAAAATGTTTACCAGAGTACCACAGTGAATACTACTAATAAAGACAAAGGAACACTTTAAGAATAAGTTTCATTTTTTCCTAGGAAAGGAATAACCCAGCTCTAAGCCATCGTGGTCCATGGATAAGTGGAGGGATAAGAACTTGAGTTATCCTTGACATCACCAGCAAATCAGGACATGTCTCTACCATTGCCTGAGCTGTCAGATACACATTGGTATCCCAGATACCATTCTGAAATCAACATCTTTTCAAAAAGGTGCTGGAAAAAGATATCAGAATAGTCTCTTCATGGGCAGATTGGACTGTCTGGGCAACCCAAGTTTTCTAACTTAATTCTAATAACAAACCAGAAGAAGAACAGCAATCAAGGCAGCTAAGAAAATACAAGACCTAGGCCTTTTTCTGACTTTCTCTCTGTTGCCTGTGGTGACAAAGCATACAGGTTGATGCATCCATCACTACTTCTAAGTATGCATACAAATGAGTTTGATGGTCTGAACTAGTATTCCTCAGATATTTTCCGAGCCAAACATGCTTTACACTGTAGCTGTATTCTTGAGATAACCCTACTACACCCTTTAGTTTACACCCTTAACTTTAGCTGCTCAACTCCTTGAGGTGGAATAGGGAAGAAAATTAGGAAAATAAAAAGAAAACCAACATGCATATATTTTTATGATATCTCAGAAGTTTTTCTTAAAATTTTTCTAATCTTCTATGATGCCCTTTTGACATATTTTTGTCAAGGAGGCCTTCAGGATTGCAAATCAGTTCCTCACTTTGCAGACATGTGGTACCTGCATTATTTGGTGGGCCCCAGCCTCAGATGACTGATCCTGAAACATACTCATGTGTCCTTTCTGCATTCTCTGGCATAACAGAGCATGAAGCATCTGCATCCTGCAGCCCAGGCACAAAGAGAGATTTACTAAAATAAGAGAAATAATTAATTTTTTTTAAAGCCATGCTGGCTGCTCCAAAAGATCTCTATAGAAATATTTCCAAGAAGAGACTACAACAGTTCACACATTGACGTTTTGATTGTTGCTTAGTAGGGCTTATTCTGTGTTGAGGACTTTTCATTGTGTCATGCTCTGCTAGTGAGGAGCTGCAAAAGAAGCTGGGAGGGAACATGGTCAGGACAGGTGACCTAAACAGACCAAAGGGATACTCCATATTGTAGAACATTATGCCCAGTATATAAACTGGGGGAGTTACCTGTAAGAGGGCTGATCACTGGGGTTGGGCTGGGCATCATCATCACGTATGGTGAGCAATTGTATTGTGCATCACTTGTTTTGCTTCTGTTACTCTCTTTCCTTCTTCTTATCATTCCAATTTTTACTATAATTATTATATTTTGTTTCAATTATTAAATTACACTTATCACAACCCATAAGGTTTACCTTTTCCTTCCGAGTCTCCTCTCCACTGGGGGAGGGCATGGGGGGAATGAGTGAGCGGCTGCATGATACTTAATTGCCAGCTGGGATTAAACCACACCAGCTGTGTTCAGTTATTTCCTTTTGAAAGCTTTCTCACCAAAAGTATTCACAGAGGTGTTCATCCTTCTTCAGATTGCTTGGAACCAAATCAGAAGCTACCTTGTTGTTTAATAATCCTTACTTTAATTTCTACCTCACTTAAAACACATATTTATTCTCCAGTGGATCAAACTTAAACAAGTAAAACAGAACTTGAAGTGGAAGAGCAGCATGAAGCCCGCAGTAAAGCCATGGATTTTATGGAATCATCTTTTTTCAGGAAGATGTATTGTGTTCAAATAAAGGCATATTGATTATTTTCTCTTCTATAAGCTAGTTGTTACTGAAATGAAACTCACTCTTTGGAGAGATCAGCACTATAGATCACTAAGCAGTGTCAAATTAAGACAAAGCACCTGCTCTTCACAGGGAAATTTAGAGGTAAGTGTCAACCAGTGTTAGAGTTCGAAGCACTGTCTAGGGCAGTCTTTCTTCTCTTCTGTCTCTCCCTTGACTATTTTGCCAGACTCATGCAAGATGACCTTGGAAATATGTTTCAAGTTCTGAGAGCTCCATAGCTCCACAGATTTTCCATAACCTGACTTATTTATCTCATCCATTTCCGTCCAGTTCTCCATTTGCATTGGTAAGCCCTGTGCCTAGCAAGAGTTGCTGCTTTGAGCTTATTTGAGGTGAATTTCTTTCATCTTGTGTCTCGTATCCATGAGAGCTGAACAGAGGTATCACTAGGAACTATGAACAGGATCGTAGATGATGCAGGCTGGAAGGGACTTAAGGAGTTCTTTAGACCAACCTATTTCTAAAATTGTGATCAACATCAATTTCATATGGGACAAAATTTTGTTCATTCTTTTTTTTTTCCTTCACTGATTATTCTTTAAAAAGAATTCTTTGTTGTGGTTGAGGCTGGTCATTTTCCCTGCAGAAGTGTGGACAAGCATATGGGACAGCAACAATTGCCATTCAGCAGGTATTTCCATTGCACTGGTTACATTTCCTACCTGTGACCTGCTGGAGTGGCTGACTTCTAAAGCAAAATATTCTCATCTGAGTTGTAAAAAATGTCTCGAGCTGGCCACAGAAAAACAAGATAGCCATGCTTATTAAATGCTTTTGAAAATTTTTCACATCTCTACAATAAAACTCCTACCCCTACTAGGGGAAAAACGCTACGGGACATCATGTCTTTCATTTGTTTTACTTCAATACAGAGCATTCAGAGGTGGACAGTATGTGAAAAGACAACTGTGTCTTACGAGGTAAAGGTATAGGTGGTAACTGTTTCAAGAAAAGTGGGTTTGATTCTGGAGTTCTGATGTATTATGTAGTTTCTAGCAAGCAATCTATTTCTTATTATAAGCCCAAGACATCTATGGGGTCAAGTCCAAGTATATGACCCTGTAAATTCTGCAAATATCAGGCACACTTCTGCTATATTTCACTCAGTGGGAAGCATTCCTGGTTTGATTAACCCAAGAGGTAAGCACTACTATCTCTAGGACTATTGTGCTATTCTGTATTAGAGATTTTTGATTATACATAGTAGATAATTTTAAAAGTAGATATTCTAAGCAAAAGAGAAGAGTTATCTTTCTCCCTCTTCCCTGTATCTTTTTCAGAGAGCACAATTACATCCCTAACTGTGCAATTCCTTGCACTGAATCATTGCCAAGAGAGTTGTTTCCAAAGGATGTTGCTTTTAGAACAAAAAAGAATACAGGAAACTCTATGAGACAATTCCACACTTTTCTGATCAATCAGCTTTGAAAAAGAAAACCTTCCAACACTCAATTTAGCCTTTTCTCACCACATCTGGTGAGGTTCAAAGATTGAAGTGATTAAAATGAAGATGCTTTATCTTTTTTCACTCAGAGACTGCTCAATTTCAAGTTCTCACACGCTTGTTCTCATGGTATCTTGTTGGGTTTTCATTGGCATTGATCACCTACACAATTATACCAGAGGACAAACGCAATGATTTTGTGAGTAGGTGAGTAAATCCTCTTTGAAGCTAAGTGCAGCTGTTGGCGCTGAATATCACTCTTTGAGTTCACTTTGCAGTGCAGAACAGGTCTTCTGGGTTTAACTGATGTCCTGTCATGCTGGCCAGGTTCTTCCTCCTTCTGAAAAGATGTTGTGTCAAAACAGCACTCTTGCAGGAAAGCCCTGGTAGTTTTGCAGCACTTTTTGAAACACTGGAAATGGTAATCAAGGTGTTTTGGGCAAAGCCATGTGAGTATGAGTTCCCACTGAGATCCCAGGTAGGCACAATATCTTTAGTAACTTTAGTGATGTATGCTACCAAGAGATTTTAGAAAATGAGACTTCAGGATGTATACATAAATAATAATTAATCTTTTTTCACACCTGCACTTTGTACCTGTTTTTATGCTGGTAGGTGGCCATGTTTTGCAGCCAGTCATTTTTCATGGGAACCATATCATATCACCAGCTCAAATATCCCTTGTTCTGCCATCTTGGGCCATTTGAGAACTCTCTTCATTTTCTGCTTGTCACACAACCACCTCACCCCTTCCCACAAAAGCCCTTCACCAGTTTTCTGTGAGGAACTCTCCAAGTTCTTTTATTGGCTCCTAACCTTATCTGCTTTGGAATATCCCTGGTGTCACTGCCCACTTGTGTATCCTCTCTGGCTTGCTGCCTGAAGGACAGGTCACAAGCACTTTTCTCTCAGATGTTCCCAAGGAATTCCCTCCAGCAGATTCCAAACATTTCCTGAGAAAACTCCAGGCTGTCTCTGCCCTAGTCAGAGCTCCAGAACATGTTCTACATGGGCATTGCTCTCAGTTGTTCTCCTTCTTTTGACTGAAGATATATGCAATGCTATTTAGGTCTTATATTATTTTTTCATTATTGATGCTTTGTAGGATGTAGTTGAGAGAATAGGAATGAAGAATAACAGAAGGGTCTTTCCGTCAGACCAGTTAGCCCTGGAGTCAGAGAGATGAGAGCAGTGCTGAGACTGATTTCTTGCTCACCAATCTGAAAAGCCAGAAGTTCAGAGAAAGAGGAGAAAACCAAAAGCCTGAAGAAATAGGGACAGCTGTCCTTAGTTAACTTGCTGGCTAAGTGCATCTGGGGCTCTTGTGCTCTACACAACTGAGCTGAACAAACCTAAGAGTGGAGGCGTGACTTTGTACCATTATATGCACCAAACACACATAAAATGGCTTTCTACAATAAATTCATGAGAGAACAGGTATTGCTTGCTTTTCTTTTTTCACAATAGCATATAGTTAGCACTACTGAGAACAAGCATTTATATATACATATATTTAAAATTCTTCAGGACGAAACTTCCCGCAAAAATTCACAATACTGCAATAGCTGGAGAAAGAGACGGAGTGTTTCAGAGCTCATCTGCATTGCTAACAAGTGACCTTCTTTGTTAGCTGGTTTAATAAGACTGACAAAAAAAAGATTTTGTGCAACTTCCCTACTGATAGATGCAAGAGAAAAGTGTCAGTGGTTGATGTGTTGAGGAAAATGTATTAATCTTTTTCATGAGCTTTGAGCTGCCAGTTACATAGCTTTTAAGAACAGATTTGCTTAAGTTATTCAAAAAAACCACTGTATTAGTTTCTTTTTCATGAACTTTACTGAAGTCCCCCTGTCCAGAAATAAGCATAAATAATCAAACTGCCAGTTGAAAAGCATGAATGGCCAGGGCCAAATGAATGATGTTAAACTACAAGAATAAATACAAAGTAGGAAAAGATGCGATTTATCACATGCATTAGAACCAGCCTCCTTGGATAGGCCCTCTTCAGTTTTCTTTCTGAAGAGTCTTATTCTGCCCAGTTACAGTCATTTTTCTACATTTAATCTAATTTTTCTTTTTTTTACCTCTCTTTTTCTTCCTGAGAACAGAACAGACAGAAAGCACATTTATTTTCTATTTAAAATTTTTGCATGCTCCTGTCAGTGGAAATCTGTTAAAAGTGAACTGAAGATTTCAGCGAAAGTTCAGGTTCAAGACTTCATTGCTTACCTCATGTGGATGTAGGATTCCTGGCTCCATTACACAAGGTGCTGTGTAAAATCAAAGGAGGACAAAGCAGTTTTCTTAGTTTACGAAACAAAACTCGATGAGCAGTTCATGAAGCAGTCTAGCTTTTGGGCACTTTCTGCACATATTGCCTTTGTGGCAATTACATTCCTCTGAACAGGTGTCTTCCTCTCCTCTCCCCATGGGTAACTTCTGGATATTCTGGATATGTAACTATTCAGTATCTCACGGTATATAGGGCAAGGGAGGCAGGAATAGCCTTTTTGGGCAGGCTGCTTTTGCAGAGACACTCTTCTCTCTGTTTGCTGAACAGAGATTATAGCAAAGTACTCTTGCAAAGGGATTGGGGAAGTCCCAAAGGTCAAGCAATATTCTAATTTGAGTATCTTCAGAGTGATATTACCTCTGCCTGATGGCAGTGCTGGAGAAGACAGACATGTGTAGGCATAATCCTTTTCCTCTGAAGACCTTTGAAGACACCTGACTCTGATACATGCTTTTTCTGTTCTCTAGTTTGGGAGCTCTGGCATTTATTTTGGGTGGCTAGTTCAAGCACCTACAACCTGGATGTGAAATGCATTGCTTCACTCCTTTTGTATTTATAGCCAAGGGCAGTAGGAATTAACAAGCTGAGTCATATCCTGGCAATTTGAACTCTGCTTCTACCCGACAAGCTGTCTTGTTGTCATTTTGAAGCAGGTCAGATCCTCCTGGAAGCATTTATACGGCACCAATCATTATGCAAATTTTTCAAGTGAAGGCTCACAGGAAGTACTGTGATATTTCAAATACATGTGGGAGATTTCATCTCATGTCAAATATAAAATATACAACTATTTAAACAAGCTGATAGTTTGTCAGTCTAATATGTGACTAATCTTTGTAAACCATGTATTATACAACTCTGTGCTTTGACTTAATTTCCATGCCTCATTAAGAATTTCAGGCTTTAGTCCTAATAAGAACTGTTTGCTATTCTTTGAAATTATGTAAGAAAATATTCAGCTCTTGATGAGGAATTAGGAAAGAAAATAAACCATTTTCCTGTTTTCCTAGTTTGAATAGATATTTAATTAAAGTGACATGCCTTGGGCAAAACCTAATTAATACATCATCTCTCTATTACTAAAATTAATGGAATACTTATGACTCCTCAGCTGCAGAAGGGACGGAAAATTTCTTTTCTGTCTTCTTATTCATTTTTCTTCTGACCATCCATCATTATTTTCTCACTGGAAGAGGGAAGCTTTTTTTTCCTGATCATTTATTTTTGATGTGTACTGATGGATAATTTCCTGCTAGCTCTTCCAACTTTTCCCTTTTGATCATTTCCATTATGACTTGTAGCCTGACCAAATGCCATGGTGAGGATTTTCAGTGAAGGTAGCAAAAGCCCAGTTCAGCCAATGCTTCCTCAAACAGCTTTTCCTGTTGAAGGCTCACCTATTATCAATATGTGGGACGTGCTGCCTCCTACCCTCTTCCAAGTTGGGATTAGGGAGTTTCCTGAGGAGTGCAGAGCACAAAGCTGCTGGAACTGCAGGATCCCTCCGTAAGTTCATGGACATTGCCAGGAAAGATGTTACGCCCTCTCCCTGGGATGTGCTTGTTATAAGCTGAGAGGGCAGGGAGAAATGTCTGTCCATCTGGCAAACATGGTGGCTATCACATTGTGAGGCAAATGAACATGGACATCTTTACCCCACTAACCACAAGCTCTCGTCTCTTCCCTCTGTTTCACTGGAATCAGTAGCACCTAGCAAGTGATTAAGACAAGAGGTCACACCACTCTGTGAAGTGATGGAGTAACTACTAACACCAGCATACAGGACACTGTGATATTGTGAATAGACTCTTCTTCTTGTGGGATAGACCTAATCTGGAGTTCCCCTTCCTTGCATGCCTTCTTGAAAGCAACAATTTTGAGAGCTTCACCGTCAATATGTCTGTCTCTATCTTCTCCACCTTCTTCCTGTTCCTTCTAGTTTGTGTCCATTGTTACCACTGATATGACCAGCCTTACTGCCTTTCATCCCTTATTTCTGTGTGGGTTGAGCTCATCTATTTACAACAGTGAGGGCGCTTTCCAGTCTCCGCTCCTTTGATGTGACCTGCCTACTCTCAGGATGCCTGTGTGTATCAAAACCCACTTATTTGTTGATATGAGAGGTGGTGTTGTCCACAGCATTGCTGCTCTGTCCCTCAGATGCTTTGATTCACCTTCTACTCCCTGAAGTGGTCTGTAAATTCCACAAGGTGAAGATCTTTTCCATCTGATTTAATTTTATAGGCCGTAGAGAAAGAGGAGCTGATGGTATTGACACAAGTCCAAGGCCTGCCAGAATGGAGCTATTCCCACAGAGTGGCTAGATGTTGGTGATGGATAGTTAAACTGGATTCATTGTATTCTGGTGCTCTGTGAGGATCCTGCATAAATGCATGCCTGTAATGCCATGGCAGAAATTCTTTGAGTGTGATGGACTGGGTAGGAAGATGAGAAAGGTGAGACATGAATGACAGAAAAATGGAGAATCTACTTGTCTTGCACTATGAAGAGGTCATGCTTGAGGCTAAATGACAGTGAATGGATAGGACACCAGCCCCTGCTGCTGTGAACAAAATTTGCTCACCTCTCATCCTGCACCTCTACCTATAACTCCTGTTCATTCTCTAGTGCACATTACCAAAGACCATTGTTCACAAGGAAGAGGGGCATTCAGGCTTAGACCCTCAGCTTTTACAGCAAAAGGAAGGAGGAGGGGAGGAGAGAGGTAGGTCTGAGAACATAAGAAATTGGAGAGTCATCTGGTGACAGAAATCAATGAGTGTCAGAAAGGAAAGGAGGGAAAGGGGAGGAGGGAGAGAAGGAAAAAGGACTTAGAACCAAAAATAAAATCAGCAAGTA
Source organism: Neopelma chrysocephalum (assembly GCF_003984885.1). NCBI lineage: Eukaryota > Metazoa > Chordata > Aves > Passeriformes > Pipridae > Neopelma > Neopelma chrysocephalum. The sequence goes on along the minus strand of NW_020897694.1, from coordinate 8,715,967 downwards.
GGGATGTAAGAAATATTAAACATAAACATGCTGAGGGCTACTGTAGCTTTTCTTATCACATTTTTATTTCATGCTGATAACAATTCTTTGTGGTGAATTTGTTAGATCATTTCCAGACAATAGCTCCTAATCTGTCGCAGGAGATTTTATGAAAGCTTGTGCTATTGCTGCCCCTCTAGGGACTGCAGTTCACTTCAGTGAAGATTTGAATTGTCCTTTAAAGAACCTCATGCTTTTTCATTAGCCTGCTAATTAAGAAGACTTAAGCTTGCTGGAATGAGTTTGCACCTTGCACTCTCATTAAGGAAGGAAAATAAGGTTGAAATTGGTAAATCCTGTGACTTTGGATTTAGGATGTTTTGTAACTGGATGAAGCATCCCTGACGGGTTGCTCTACAAGCATCAGGTTGGGTGTTTCAAGCAGTTTTGTTCACTGGATACTGTAAAGTGTCATTACATTCTCCTCGAGGAAGTCTTGTAATTTGCAATTGAATTTAGCTTTGCTGCCCCATAGAGCAATTGGCTCACTTTGTGGCATGTGGGACTTTGGAAAGTTTAACATTGCTTCACATTTCCTTCCTGGCTCCCACGGCAGTCAAAGAAGGACACTCTTGTGCTCTGGCTTCTGTGGCATTCCAACTTTTTTTGGGTGATATTTTATATATGTGTCACATTTCTTAGTTCCTGGATCCCAGAATGGGTGTGAAGCATTCAGCATATGGAGAAGCAGAATTATTAGTACAGTGGAAGTGAGAGAGAGGTTTGTTACTCTTTGAAGCTTGCGGGATTAGGCAGTGGGTGAAGGGAATACTGATCAACTACGGGGCTGGGTTTCTGCAATCCAGAAGTCTGTAGACATATGGATGAGGTTGTGGGCATGGCAATTGTCTTTGTTGCTGCTCTCATCCTTTTTCCAGGATCACAGATGCACTATCCTAACTGTGAGGATTACCCATGGTAATACATAGATCTGGCTTCTGGAAGTGCTAATGAAGAGCCTAAGTATTTCTTCCTACAGGTGTGACCAGGCAGCAAACTAGAAACGGCCTGAGAAAAGGCAGCAGCAGTGAGATGGAGAAGAGGTGGTAAGCGCAATGTGAGAAATGTGAGTGGGAGCATGTGGAAAGCTAGAATAGGGAGAGAAGGAAAATTGTGTCTTCAGCATCCCATGGAGGAGGTATTTTCCTAGACCCACAAGTTGCATGCAGACAGGCAAGGTAGGAATTCGGCATCCCACAAGCAGAGCTGTATGGCACTATACTGCAGCACTAAGCTCCTTGTGGGTATGGCATTGTGAGTTTGCTTCAATATAGCACTCAGGTTTATTTAGCAGCCTTTGTTGGGAGCAGTAGGACACTGAATAAGACCTTTTTCCAAAGACAATATTCAAGTTGCATTCAAATGCATAAACATGAACTCCACAGTGAAACAAAACAAATAAAGGTAAAGTTGTTTGAATTTTGATGATCTTGTTCGCTGCTTCTGAGTTTTGTTTGTGTTGCAAAGACAGCTGTGGTGCTAGGACTGAATTCTGTGAAATTAGCTGGTTCCCAGTCCCAGGTATCTAGGCATGGGAATGTATTTCCACTAGCAATCAAAAAAAAAAAAAGGATTTCTAGGAAAGGCTTTCTATGGGGCACTGGCACTCAAAGCACACACATCCTTACTTAGGACTTCCAAGCAGGAAAGGATTTCTCAGTTTTCATGGCAATTGCAGAGGGATGGATTCCTTTTTGCCTTGCTGCCTTGTATTGTAGGAAACAAGCCATCTGACTTTATGTTTTCTATCAGAGGTATTTGAATTTATTCTTAGTATTGTGTCAATAACAAATTGTTGTATTTCATGATTACAGGATAGAAAGAATGAAAAGTGTATGGCTTCAGCCATGTAGGCTTCGAGCTCTGTGTGGCTGAAGGCTCCAGCAGTTCAGAAGTCCTGCATTCATGCATAGGATGAAGTCATCTGACAGACTTCACACAGGAGAGAACCTGTTCCATCCCTGATTGCTCAGTGCTCACAGGAACTTTTTGATCGTCAGGCTGTGGCTTTCAGTACTATCAGAGAAATGAGCACTAGGATAACAGCTGAGGGATTGTTACACATCCTTACAAAAAGGGTGTGTAACATCTTTCAAGCTTTCAAGATCCTTTTGGAATACAAATCATTCAGTGTCTTTTCTGTTCAGATTGTCACCAGTCACAGTTTAGCAGGAGTACCACAGGCTGTGCTATGAAGAGGAATGGGCACCAATGCTCCCTTGTGCTTATAGGTGTGCAAAGACAGCCCCTTCTTTCCTCTACCTGACTTCCAGCTTGTCTGTAAAATCAGTGTTATTAAAGTAGAAAAGATCACTTATGAAGGCATGAGACAAACATAACTGAAGGCACTTCCAGCAGTGTTTAAGGTATTTGGTTTAAATTCTACCCCTGTACACTCATAACCAGTGCTGGAGTATTGGCTCCGCCAGTGCTCTGATGGGAAAATAAATATCTGGCACCAGTGCCCAGAAACACCAGTACGGTAGATGAGTTGGGAGATGGGGGAGATCCTTCAGGCCTCGCTTCAGTCCATTACCTGGAAGGAGTATGCCCTTCCACCCTCCCCCCACCACGTGGCCGGGGACCCCACAATGGAGCACTCACCAGACCACCAGGGGAGAGAGGACGAAAGAGGAAGTTTATTGAGGGATGGGAGCTTATATAGCCCTTGGGAGGGTCAAAGGGGACCAATCACAAGTTCAGGGTCACACAGAAAAAACCATCAGGTAAGGGGTCAACAGCCAATAAGGAAGGGGTTAACAAAGGACCAATGGGAGCACCTTGGGACATCTTCCCAGGACACCTTGTGTGGGAGACAATAGCTTCACAGGGGGCGTCTGGAAGAGGGAGACAGTGACACTGCAGAAAATACACAAACATGTTGAAACATGTTTAAACTGCAGTAAAAACTTCTGTTTCCATAAGGTTAGAGCTGTTTTCCTCACCAGCCCATCTCTGACAGGACTTTTTCCATCCTGCATATGGCAAATTCATTGCCACACACCAGGAAAAAAAAAATCTAACTATCCCAAACAAACAGTACCAGAGGTGGGGGGCTATAACAGCAGTGGCCCTCTGTTTATGGTGTTATATTAATTCATAGATGACCTAATCTTATTTGTTTATGGCAGTGATGCCACTGGTCATCCAGGTTTCAGCTTTTTCCTAACCCTGTATCTTAGCTGCCTGTGGAAATGACTATGATAAGTAACTGGTTATTTTGGAAGCATTTCTGCTCCACTACAATAGATTAATATTCTGGAGAAACAAATCACAGTGTGGAACATCTCCTCTGCAAACTGATATTTAGTGGAATTATTATGTTCTGTAGCCACACACAGCAATCCCTCCACTCGTTGTTACAAGAGACATCGTGTTCAAGACTGAGCCACAACAGAGTGGCTGTGGCTGTGTTTCCATGGGCTGAAATGTCTACATGAGGATCTTATTCTGCTTTTGCACGGTTGAGAAGAAAGAGGAGAGTGATAAAAAGCCTTCTTACTTTCAAACATAAGCTGCACAAATCCTTACTCCTAGGTTTGCCCACCTCTGGTGTGGTAGTTTCACACCTTTCCAGAGAAACTTGAACTGACATATCAACCGGATAAAAGTTACACACCTGAGCACCTGCCATTTTTCTCTGTTTTAACCTTCAGGGTCTGATCCCAAGAATGACATTTCCCAGATGGGGAGCTGTGTAGGGCTGGAACCAGCATTGTGGCTGTACACAGCCTCTGAGCATGAGGCATGTTCCCATGTGTCTCACCACGTTCAAGTTATTTGCAGCCTGATGCTGGTTTTCATTCCTGATACTTTACTTTTTTAATGAAAAATACCTTTTGCTGGTGACTCCTTGTTCCTCAGATTGTGTCTGTATTCCTGTAGAACTCCCAATAGGAAAGTACTTTCCTGGCTAAGTGTGGTGAATGTTAGTAATTATTTTCTTTCAACTTACCACAGTTCTCAGGATTAAGATTAATAAAACACTGACTCTCAACAAAGAAGCTTAAATAAAGGATGGGTGCTTCAAGTTCAGCCTGCTATATTGATTAGATATTTTCATTTATTTCCCCCTGTTCACTGAAATAGTTTGAGGCTGTTGCATAGCATAGGCAGCTAATGACAGCTGTACTTGAGATGAAGTGGTTTTGACTTAAATGCCATTGAGAATAAATTTAAAGTATTGTTATCTAGACATCACAGAAGGGACTAAAATCTAGAGTGTAAACCCTAAAGTAACACAGAGAGATAGCTGCTGGACATAGAGCAAAGAAGAAAGTCTGCCTCTCTATTTAAGTACATTGGACTGGTGTTTAGTCTAGCCTCACGCCACCATAGGCTGCAGTGAGGCAGTTGCAAGCAAGAGGAAAATGCAAGTGATAGGATTGCTAAAACCATCAGAAGTGAGAAACAAATACGAATGCCAAGGTGGACATGGCAGAGCCTCTGACTGGATGAAAACAATGGGTTCTGCAAATGTATTAGGAGCTTATAAGGGGCAAATGAGAAGGACAGGACAGCAGAGAAGATGACTCAGCAATACGCAGTGTCGGAAATAGCAGAAGGATCTTGTCTTCCCTGAAGTGACACATTTTTATTGGCACAAACTGAGATTCTTCCTCGTTGTTTGTCCTACTGTATAATATTAAGCAGTAACTGAAAATGAGTTTTCACCACCTCATCCATTTCTGCCTCAGTGTTTAAGAAGCAGATGAAGTTGTTGTGCTGCTTCTGTGGCCTTTTCTGACCTTCACACTTTCATTTAAAGAGTTTGTCTATTTTGCAAATCTCAGTGGCATTCACATTCAGAAGACATCAAGTGCAGACCTTGCAGGATTAATATGTGCATATAAATACATGCTTTCTATTATCTCATGCCATCAACTCACAAGTGAAATGGCTTAGGCGAAAGTATGCAGGTACAAAGCACGACTTTACTCAGGGTAACAGCTAAAATGTCCCTTGCTCTGTGGTGTAGTTCAAAGCGGTTGCTAAAAACCTGGCATGAAAATGTTTGCTGACATTTCTGTGAAAGACCATTCTATGGACTGGGACACAAACAACATTTTATTCCAAGTTTACTTACCCAATAAATAGTATAAATTGCACTGCCCTGCCAAGGGTTCATCTTTGAGCACTTCATTTCATAAACAATCTTAATCCCATCCCATCTGTTTTGCGATATCCCAAGTTTTTCTGATGTACTAAGACTGTAGGTTATTCCCTGGGGACTTGAAAGGGAAAAGCAGAAATACCATGGCATAGTATATGCCATACTGAAACCACAGAGAATAGTCCACAAGCTTCCTCAGGGAAGAAGTTTTAACACAACTGAATACCTAGTATTTTATGCTTTCTCCCAGAGTTTATAATTAATGATGTGAACAGTTGTATTTGTTTATAAGCATGTAAATATATGTGTGGGAAAAGTTTTCAGACCACAAAAGTATGGCTAGCCTCTCTGGGGTACCAGTTCTGGTTGCATTTCTCCCATTGTGGGGTTCCATTTCCGAAGGCTTGAGGTGGATAGGGAAGAGGTTACTCCAGCTCCAGGGGTTTCTTCAGGGTCCTGGACGCATGGAGGGGTTAGGTGCTCACCCCTCCCCCCACCCATGCGGTCCCATGGCAGCCAGAGAGACAGCACACAGCACGTGGAGAGGAGGTGAGAGAGAGAGTTTATTGTGGGGTAGGGGTTTATAAAGCTCTTGGGAGGGTCAAAGGGGACCATTTAAGGTGAGGGGTCTTACAAAAAACCAATCAGGTAGAGAGTTAACAGCCAAATAAGGAAGGGGTTAACAAGGTCCAATGAGAAGACTTCTTGGTATCTTCTCAGGACATTCCTGAGACAGAGATAAGAACTGGCCGTGGGGGATTTTGGGAAGGAGAACATGAGTTAGCAAAGAGACTACAAAAAAGCCATTTTAAAACATGCTTAAACCACAGTTTTTCTCATACAAGGCAGATTCACTGCTACACAAAAGTGTCTACATCCTTATAGGAGACGATAACTTGGTTTTGAGAAAACAGAACGTATGTGTGGTACTTTAAGACCTTTCACAGCCCTGTGGCCCCTTCAAGGGCACAGTGAGAGCTCCCTGGCTTTGGACAACCTTCACCTCTTAGCACTGGGGAAGTGCAGAGTCTGTGGGTGGTGCCAGAGATGACTTTGTGAAGAATGAGGGAAAGGTTTCGGTTATCCTGTGTTATGATTTCACCCCAGCTGGCAGTTAAGCACCATGCTGCCGCTCAGTCACACCTCCTCCAGAGGACTGGGGGAGAATCAGAGGAGTAAAAGTGAGAAAACTTATGGCATGAGGTAAAGACAGTTTAACAGGTAAAGCAAAATCTGCAAGTGCAAGCAAAGCAAAACAGAATTCATTCACCACTTCCCATTGACAGGCAGGTATTCAGTCATCCCCAGGAAAGCTGGGCTCAATCATGCATAACAGTGGCTTGGGAAAACAAAATGACACCACTCCAAAAATCCTCTCCCTTTCTCCTGCTTCCCTTAGCTTTATACGCTGATCATGATGCCATATATTATAGGATATCTCTTTGATCATTTGGGGTCAGCTATAACAGCTGTGTCCTCTCACAACACCCTATGCACCCCCACTCGACTCGCTGGTGGGGTGGGGTTAGAGGCAGAAAAGGCCTTGACACTGTGCAGTAATGAAAACATCTTTGTGTTATCAACACTCCTTTGGTTGCAAATCCAAACCACGCCCCACATCAGCTACTCTGAAGAAAATCAACTCTACCCCACTCAAAAGCAGCACACCCTGAAGTCATTAATTATGTATTACCCTGTATCAATGGACTGAAGTGTTTTTTGCATCACAAAATAATTGTGAATCTTCTAATCAGAATCAATTCTGATGTCAGGTTAGGAACAGGTGTGAAGGCTGCATCTTACGTAGAGGTTATTTGGTAACACAAATGGTGATGGGTGCTGTCAATTTGCTCTCCCCTCTTCCTTGTACCTACAGCAGGAAAGCAATTTACTGGCTTGCTTCCCATATGATATTTTGGCAGTGTCGCAGGATAAAAAAAAGCAGCAGAATTGCATTTGAAACTTTTTGCTTTTGAAATCCTGGGTTCCTCTGCCAGCATTTACAGTCAAGGGCATAGCTGAGGTAGGGAGGGGAAAGAGTCTGATGAACTTTCCCTTTCTTAATGTCATATTGGGGGTTTCTCACACCACAGCACTTTTCATTAGAGGTTTTAAGTGAGGGGTTAAAAGATCTCCGGCACATTAGGAAAGAAACAGTATGCACAAAAGATTTTAAAAGCTACCAGTCCATTGTTTTAAAGGTCTGTTGAAGTGGGAAACTTCCCCAGCTGAGAATGAGGATGCAGGAGCCATCAGGTGCGTGTTGTTGCTAACATGTACAGACCATCAGTGCTCTATTCTCTGCCTCCCAGCTACTGCTGATGCTTTTTCCCACTGAATGACAGATGATGTCTGAAAGGAGGGGGATGCGCTGTGTCACATTTCTCACAGTGCTGCCTGCACACATAACAAACGCCTCTCTCTTTGCCATATAACAGCTGTGCCAAAGCATGCTGGGCATTGCACTGTCTGGAGATTTAGAGTAGGGATAAATGTGAAGAGACAGGGAAGAAAAAGATAAGGGAATAATATTAGTTTGACAGGAGAGTCTGTGCCTGTGAATGGACTGCAAAGCACTAGCTGGTAGGATGGTGCTTTCTACCATAACCCATGTTTCCCAGCAAAGAGTTATTAAAAATGATTGAGATCAGACATGAGGGACGTGTGTGGTCTTGTTTCCCATCTCATTAAATGCTGCAGCATCTGTATTGTTATTTTAGTGAACAATTTGAGAGGAAAGTACTTTGCTTCTTCAGAAAGTTTATTTTTGGGCTTTGTCTCTAATTTTTAGTGAAGACCAAAGAGTATAGCAGGAAAGCATCATGGAGGAAACGTAACTGTGTTATAACAAAAAGAATTTAAATCAGAGACTAAGTGGGTTGGAAAAGATTTCATAACAGTCCCACTTTGGACATTGCATATTATCCTTCTTGACATAGGTCTAGCAACAACTCGTAAGTTGCTGTGATATTGTCTTTGTCCTAGCTCTTCTTAGTGCAGACCTGCTTAGAATAAACATCTCTTTTCATCTATCTGATCCACCAAAAAAGCATATCTGAAACAGGTTCAATCCTGTCGGTGGATTCAGCAAGATCAGCACTAATTCAAAGCTCTGACATGGCCAGTCCATAGGCAGGACAAACATTTGCTTTCCAACTCTGTACCATTCATCCATCCTTATTGCATTACTGAACAAGTGCTTGTTCTGGTTTGGCTTTCAGCAGGGCTGTTGAACTATTTTCTTATGCTCCAGAATATACGCTTTGTTATAATTATCAAACCAGAAATGAACCTTCACCTAATTATCCTGTTCCAGCTTGCTTTCTCTTATATTCTCATGGATGAAAATCTGGACATGACCCAGCAAAGTGTGTTTGCAGCCCAGAAAGCCAACTGCATCCTGGGCTGCATCAAAAGCAGCTTGGCCAGCAGGTGATTCTGCCCCATTACTCCACACTTGTGAGACCCCACATTTAGATCTGGGGTCCCAGCACAGGAAAGATATGGACCTGTTGAAGTGGGTCCAGAGGAGGGACACAAACAGCACCTCTCCTCTGAAAATAGGCTGAAAGTTGGGGTTGTTTGGCCTGCAGAAGAGAAGGCTCTGAGGAAACCTTATTGTGGCCTTCCAGCACTTAAAGGGGCTCATAAAAAAGAGGGAGAGTGACTTTTTACATGGGCAGGACAAGGGACAACAGTGTTACACTAAAAGAAAAGAGATTTAAATTGGATGTTAGGAAGAAGTTCTTTACTCAGAGGTTGGTCAGACACTGTCACAGGTTGCCCAGAGAAGTTGTGGATGCCTCATCCCTGACAGTATTCAAGGCCAGTTTGGATGGGGCTTGGAGGAACCTGGCCTAGTGGGTGGCATCCCCGCCCATGGCAGGGCGGTTGGAACTAGATGATCTTTTAGTAAGTTCTCCTTCCTCCTGGCTTTTCCAGGGCCAGGAGAAAGGGCCCTGCAATTCCTGAGGCATGTCTTAACAGTAAAGACTGAGGTGAAGAAAGTATTGAGTACCTCAGACTTTTCCACATCCTTTGTCACCAGGTCCTACCATTGCCCATATTGTGCTTCTATTTAATCCGAATTCATAAATGGTCAACTGGGACTTCATTCATCACTAGGTAGAGCTCCAAAAATTTCTATTATGTTCTCACATAAAGGGCAACTCCCCTTTCTCACCATCCCCATAGTCCATAAAAAGTGTATCCATCCACTACAGCACTTCAGACACATGAGCTATTCCACCACATCTCTGTGGTCCAAAGGAGATCGTAGCCATTTAATCACACACAGGCTGTAATTCCTTCTCTGTTTCCCACCTTTCGTGCGTTAGTGTACAGGCACTTCAGAGAGACACCCAGTCATTTCAGACTTGAGAACTTTCTGCACAATGATGCCTGTATGCATTTCCCTATCTGTGTGTGTACACTCTGGGTGGGATCCCTTCAGCCCTGTTTTGTTAGATAGAAGGTGTCTTGCCCACAATACCCTGAACTCTTTTCTTGCTCATCCACCACCACCTCACTTAACTTTAGTCATCATCTCCCTCTGCTGTTGTTCTCAATTTTAAAGCTCTCCTCACTATGTCGGTCAGCCAGCTGGCAAAGATACTTTTGCCCCATTTATGCAGATCCCATCTTTTTGTAGCAGTCCTTGATCCCTAGCTGGTGGGGGCTGCTGTCCTCTGCAGCAGGGAGTCTCCTATTGCTATCATTTGTAGTTTTCTCCTGTCCTGGAGATATTTTGGCTGGAATAGAGTTAATTTTCTTCACAGTAGTTGGTACATTGCTGTGGTTTGGATTTAATATGAGAATAATGTTGATAACACACTGATGTTTTAGTTGTTGCTGAGCAATGTTTACACTAAGTCAAGGACTTCTCAGCCTCTCACTCCACCCCAACAGTGAGTGGCTTGGGGGACACAAGAAGCTGGGAGGAGACACAGCTGGGACAGTTGACCCCAGCTAGCCAAAAGGATATTTCATACCGTATGGCATCATGCTCACTAAAGAAATTGGGGTAAATTTGTCCCAGGGCCCCTGCTCAGGAAGTTGGACATTGGTTGGTGGGTTGTGAGCGGTTGCATTGTGCATCACTTGTTTTGTATATTCTATTTGTTTTATAATTATTATTACTATTTTCTCTTCCTTTTCTGTACTATTAAACTGTCTTTTTCTTAACCCAGGAATTTTAAATCTTTTCCCCCCCAGTTTCCTGTCCTGTCCTACTGAGGTGGGTAGTGAGTAAGTGAGCAGCTAGTGGCTTAAACCATGAGATTTTCTGATGCTTCTAATGGCAAAGTTCAAACAAATAGAGCTGCAGAATAATTCAGCTTTGTCATGGTTTGAGAGCCCCAAAAATCCAATTCCCTAGTTCTAGCCCCCCTCCCTCATCTCAACCTAGTGTGAGATGGGTTTTCCAGACACCACACGAGACTCAAATTGGGGGAAAGGGAATATATATTACAAGACTGTACAAATAAATATTACAATACATCATATACAATCTTAACTCTACCATGACATACAGTATTTACAATGGATCAAATCACTTCTCCCTCCAAATAAAAGTCCAGGAGGGAAGAAGAAAAAAAGACCCCTTCCAGTCTCTCAGCAGCAGGTCTCTCTAGGCAGCAGGCTCTCTGTGTCTTTCATGAAGCAGCAGTTGTTGGATCTTTGCCAATACACACGAGGGAGGCCTCCAAGCCTCTCTCGGCCCCCTGACGCAAACGAAGGGTCTTTCCGTGGGCTGCGTTACCCCCGACAAAGGTTGCTCCACCACGGTCACGTCGACGAAGTGCAGAAGCCTTCGTGACGGTCTGGTATCTTCAGGGGATTCAAGTCCCTTGCAGAGCTTCTGTGCTCTGCCTCAAGATGGCTGCTAGCTTCTCTGAAGCTGCAGCAAGGGAGGGCCCCAAGGTCCTCTGTCACACATTTTGTCCTGGCTGAGCTCTCAGGACCACTGCATTTAGGACTTCCAATTAATAGGAGTCCACCCCCTCCATTTTTGGAGGGATCTCAAAGAAAGTTTGGGGGAGTTTTGGTTTTCAGTTCTTACCCAAACTCTGTCCATAGAGATTAGTTCTGCTCTCTCTCTCTCTCTCTCTCTCTCTCTCTCTCTCTCTCCATCAGAGATCTCTATGTCTTCCTGCTCGGCGGCTCTACTGCTTCTTCTTATCTGCTTGGCTCTTTGCCACTGCTCTCCATAGGCTGTTTGCCGCTGTTCCCTATGCTGCTCCCGATGCTGCTCCTGATGCAGAAGCTTCCCCCAGCTTTCAACTACAGATACTCAGTCCAGTTTTAACACTGTTCTGAGTCCCTGTAGCCCCAGCCAAGGGGCTGGGGGGAGGCAGAGCCCCAAGGGGCTCCTGCCCCTGCTCCTCGTGGCCTCAGAACATGGCCACCTCTTCTTCAACAACCACAACTACTTTCTTTTCCGGTCTAGTGATATGTTTATATTTTGCAGGAGCGCTGATTGCGTCAAACCCCAAGGGTCACCACCCCCTGGGGGCTTACCACTTTCTTAGCTCCAGGGGGGAAAACCTGTTTCAAACCACTACAAGCTTGGACCTGGGAGGGATCAAGTCCAACCTCCTGCTCAAAGGAGGGCTAACTTCAAAGCTAGATCAGAAAAAAAATTTCAGTTACATTAAAAATAACACATTATAGGTTTCAGTTAGGCAGCAGTGATTGTAATTCTTAGTGGATACTGTGTTCACAAATTTTCAAAGGCAGAAAGCACTTTAAAAAATAGCAGTTCTAATGGTCTCTTTCTTCATATGAATTTATTGTCCTGTGCCGGGAAAAGCACTTGGCCTTGCCTTACCTAAGGGTCTGGAGGCAGCCTGGACTTGAAGAGTGGTAAGAAAGATATTAAGCTGTAAGAGAACATCCAAAGGTGGGCAACGAAGATGATGAAGGGTCTTGAGGGGAAGCCGAATGAGGAACTGCTGAGAGCACTTGGCCTGTTCAGCATGGAGAAGAGGAGACAGAGGGGAGACCTCATTTCAGTTACAACTTCCTCGTGAGGAGATGAGGAGGGGCAGGCACTGATCTGTTCTCTGTGGAGACCAGTGAAAAGACCCTGGAGGGAATGGCCTAAAGCTGTGTCAGGGGAGATTTAGTTTGGATATTAGAAAAAGGTTCTTCACCCAGAGAGTGGTTGGGCACTGGAACAGGCTCCCTGGGGAAGTAGTCACAGCACCAAGCCTCATGAAGTGTTTGGATGATACTCTCAGGCATATGGTGTGACTCTTGGAGATAGTCCTGTGCAGGGCTAGGAGTTGGATTTGATGATCCCTGTGGGTCCCTTCCAACTCAGCATATTCTGTGATTCTGTGAAGACCAGGATAAATCAGATAAACAGCCGGAAAGACAGGATAGGTGATTTGTTTCTTTGTAGGCAGAAAGAAAACAATGGAAAAGAACCTGGAGGGAGGGTATTAAAAAGCCCATCTCAATGTAATGGCATAACTTCAGTCGTATGTGAGTAGATCTGCCTCCTTCCCTCTCAGCAGAAGTCTTAAGCAACATTGCTGAGGGAGGGAAGCAACAGTAAAAATATAACAATTTTTATTCTTTGTGTACGTATAGGATGTGAGTGCCTTGTAAGACCCTTGATAGTTTTCTTCTATGATAGGCTCGTTCCTCAAAATATGTTTCAAGGGAAATACCCTCTTTAAGGAGAAGTGTGATTCGCCTAGCCCTCAGTTGGCAGATAAAGTGCTATAAGGATTTACAACTTTATAAAGGTGATATAATTTTATACAGAAGGTGGACAAGTACGATTACAGGCACTGTGGGATAGCCAACTGGGCTGACTTTAACAAACTTATCTGTATGTGGAGGAAGCTGGGGTTTTTCTTACAGTAATATAGACCACAACATAGGGAGTCACAAGTACTAGAAGCCAAATTTTCAGGCTTTCAGTTTTGAACTCTATCGATTTTTATTTTTATTTTTAATGCTCTGCATATTAAACATGTATTTATTTCTTCTTAATATTCAACAAAATATCAGTCATACTTTTGGTAGGATAATATTTCAACCTACAATAAAATGCAGAGTCTCTTCATCCCACTAGAATAGATAAATTTCTATTTCTATATTTTTATATATAATTAACTTTTAAAAGTATATCCTTGTTTTAAAAGATACTTTAAAGTCACACTTAGAAAAAGATCCATCAGCATTTTCTATGCCTTTAGTGGGTGAGCTCTGTTTCTTAGACGCATATCCAGCAGCCACTTCCACACTCCTTGTTCAGGTAAACTAGTCACCAGCCTTTGGAGATCTGTTTGTGCTTCACAGTTCATCAGTTCACTGCCAGCACCCAGATAATCTATCACTATGATGGCAGCAGTGGAAAATATGCCTGTGGCAAGATTTTAGGCATGGGTTAAACTTTGGGTGAATTCCTGAGTAGTACTGAATTCAGCTCCTGGTTTGGTACATGGCTGAATCAAAACTTCAACATCAAGTGCTTTCCTGAATTGAAGTCTCCATCAGTCTCAACGTGAAGCTAACAGAGATCCTTCCAGATCCTTTAATACTTATACATATTTCTGAAAAGCTCTGTGTATTCATAGCTAGCACATGTCATTGTATATATATCCTTTTAGACTATGTTCCCAAAATGGAGTTTGGAGATGCCCAAGTCTCTTGAGGAATGTACCTGAACCTCAAAACTCCAGCTATGACTGATTCATCAGTGTAGATCTAAGTACCAACTCTTTCCTGGCATTTTAAGTTTACCTAATTATTTTCTAGGAAAAAAGAGGATTTTTTTTAATTGCAACAATTAGGATAATTAAATAATACAGTAAGCAATTACTATGGGTTTACCATACTTTCTAAAGAAGAAATGTAGTATTTTTACATGCTTCAAGAATACAATTAAAGCAGGAAATTTTCTCTGCTTTTGATCCCCTAGATTTTATTTATTGCTGAAACTTGATTACTGGAACACAAGAAGGCATTGAAGAATAAAAGATGTTAAAGGAAGAAACAAACTGTTGGATTGGCATATGAGTTGTAAATGTAGTTGCCTTTCACTTTGCTGACAGGCACTGGAGCTAAATTTTAGCAAGAACCTGGTCATTTTCTGAACAATTTGTATCAATTTACAGCTGCTGCTCTATTTTGGGTAATGGAGCAGTTTTATGCGCAGCTATACAGGTGAATTGTTTTAATGTCTTCTTGGAATGTCTATCATTCACTTTGCTGAACCAAGGGATATAATTACACATTTTATAACTAGCTAGTAGCAAGTGAAAATTGTGGTAAACATTTGAAAATTTTAAGTAATGTTGTCGAGATTTTGGCCAATTCCAGGTCCATCCCTACACTTAGTACCTATGAGAAACTATAAGTTTATCAAATGCAAACAAGAAAACTGATGGGATGCTGATTGCTATTTTTGATCTGCCCTTTGGTTGAGACTCCAGACTGGGAATTTCCTGGTGAAAACATTTCCAAAGTAGGTTACTTCTCCATCTATAGCTACACCAACAACAGTCACTGCACTATAACACAACAAACACCTTTCACCACTACTGTTATATATTATGACTCTAGTTAAAACTCCTAGGCTGCAGTGAGCTTTCTGAAGACTATTTCTCAGTCCAGTTTTTTTCCCTATGAATTTTAAAACACCACTAAAGCCAAGATTTTCATGGGTTTTGCAATTGTGAATATTGTTCATGCTCTGTAGTGGGTGCATGTGTGGCAACTACTAATCAATTCCTATTGTGTACCAAAACAGTGTCAACTGCATCTGAAATTTACACACCTCAAGGGTTTTATGTTTCTTTGTCTTAAATGTCTAATTACTTTAATGAGGGAACTGTTGAGGGGAGTGCTAACGCAGTAAAACCATTTTGTATCTCTGTAATTTTCCCAGTCTGCTTTTTGATAATGTCTGTTGTTTCAAGTGCCTTGCAAGATAAACAACTTTTCATAGTAAAAATCAGCTAGGTACTGGAGAGGGTTTTTGAGCTGGGAATGCAAGGTCTATGAAGTACTATGGTTTCAATAAAGGGCCTTCTTGTCTATATCTGCTTTTTATTGATTAATTATAGTTACGCCCTTGTCAGCAGTGCTTGCATGGTTTATGGATTTCTTTTGACCCAGCTAAGCCATGTTTGCTTTTCCTATTTAATTGTAAATATGAGTTTTAATCACTTCCCATGGTTGAAAGGGCTGATATTAATAGTGGAGAATTACAGATATATATTGATTACACCATGATTATTTCTATCTGCCCTGTCTCTGTTGAAAACAAGCAGGACTTTTTATGTCCACACCTTGTTGGAGGCAGGGTTGCTAAGCTACTGCTGTGCTGGCTTGCACACATGGGCAGCATCATTCAGCTGTGAGGATCAACAGTACCTGAGTTGCCAACACATGTGACCATCTCCTTCGTGTACATGGCCGAGGTGACATAACTCCTGGGTCTCAGAATGACAAAAAATGGATAGAAACATGTGTTCTGTTTTCAAAGCAGTGGGCTCTGTGCATTGCCCTCTCCTATGTCCCCAAAGACAAAGTGGTTAGATCACAATAACCTTGCACGGTTCGTGAACAGTCCCCCTTCCCAGCACTGGGACAAGCTGATCAAACAGCAGGTGAAGTACTATGCCTCTTCACTCTATCATCAAATCTCCCAAGCACAGAAGTTCCTAGAGACTTTAGACACCCGAAGTGGGACTTGGGCAACATTTTTATGCCTGAGTCCAAACCAATTGTGTCCTTAGTGCTCAGATTGCAGAAGCCTATTGATGATGGTGTCTGTGGGTGTTACTTCCCAGTGACCCCTGAGCCCATGTGATAGAGCCGTGCATGGTACTGGCTGGTGCCCAGGCCAGCCACGACCTGACACAAAGCTGTTCATCCACTGTGGGAAATTTAGAGAAATATTCCCCCTGCCCAACTGACTAACCTCTGTCCTGGAGCTATAAGTACAAAAACCACTCCCCCACAATACAAAAGACCCTGTACAGACTTGCGATAGTTGAATACATAATTAAAACAGTACTTCAGGGCTGGAAACCTTTGATGGCTGTAGCCCTTCATGGGCACTGGCACAGGTTGCCCAGAGAAGTTGTAAATGACCCATCCCTGGAAGTGTTTAAGGTCAGGCTGGATGGAGCTCTGAGAGACCTGATCTAGTGAAAAGTGTCCTGACCTTGGCAGTGGGGTTGGAACTAGATGACCAATCCAAACCATTCTATGATTCTCTGGTTTTTGGAGCAGTGTTGTTGCCAGGTAAAGGATGAGCTAAGCTTGGAGTAGCATAATGTGACCCTTATGAAACAGAAGCAGAAGGACTGCTTCTTGGGATTATCATAGAATCATAGGATTATTTAGATTGGAAAAGACTTCTAAGATCACCAAGTCCAACCGTTAACCCAGCGCTGCCAAGCCCAGCACTAAATCATGTCCCTCAGTGCTGCATCTACCATCTGTTAATATCTCCAGGGATGGTGACTCAGACTGGGCAGCCTGTCCCAGTGTCTGAAAACCCTCTCCCTAAAGAAATTTTTCCTGATATGCCATGTAAACCTTCTCTGACCATTTCCTCTTTTCCTGTCACTTGTCACATGGGAGACCGACCCCCACCAGGCTACAACCTCCTTTCAGGCGGTTGCGGAGAATGACAAGGTCCCCCCTGAGCCTCCTTTTCTCCAGGCTGAACAACCCAAGTTCACTCAGCTGCTTCTCATAAGACCTGTGCTCCAGACCCTTCACCAGCTCTGTGGCCCTGCTCTGGTCGTGCTCCATCATCTCAATGTCCTTCTTGTAGTGAGAGGCCCAAAACTGAACACAGGATTCAAGCTGTGGCCTGATCAGCGCCAAGCACAAGGGGATGATTACTGCCCTGGTCCTGCTGGCACCACCATTGCTGATACAGGCCAAGATGCCATTGGCCTTCTTTAGATTAGGTGCATCTTTCTTTTTTTCATGCTAAGAAGAATGAGGGCAGCCTGCTCTGAAGCATGTGACTTCAGCTGATGATTTTCACCTGGTCATTTAGTGCTGTTTTAGTTATATTAGGTTAAAAATATTTAACCTAAACCTGAAAATATCTTAAAGTGGGAGATTTAAACAGAAAAACATGTAACTTTAGCTATCAGTAGATGCTTTGAATATTTGATTAACTGTCTAGGTTTCTTTGTTACTCTTTAGACGTGATCTTTCAGCTCCAGCAGTAGTTTTGGAAAGGGATCTGAGGATAAAGCCCCAGGATCCGCCATTTTAACAACATAATTTTTTCTCTGTTTCAAAAGATGCATTAGTCAGTGAAAGAGAAGACACTGTTGTGATTAAGTTAGTAAGCTATGGCTTAAGACCTTGGAATCTCTGTCTCAGTTCTGCTGGAGGCTTTATTAAAACATCAAGAATATAAATTTTTTTTGATCCCTCTCCTCTATTCATATATGAGATGTCTTATAGCTATTGCTCTGTCATCCAAACTTTCCCTAATGCTTGTACCTCAGTGTGTTTCTCAGAGGTCTCTCCTCCTGGCAGAGACTTTTAAATATCCCTCAATAGAGCTACAATAAAACAGAAGCAAACCATGAACAGCCTGAGAAGGGAAATTACAAAGCTGAAGTATGTATTCTACTAAGGGCAGTGGACAAAAGCGTACTGTATATCATAGAGCCTCTCTGTTTCTGTTGTCTGACTACCTCTGTCTCAGATTTACATTCTTGTGGGTAATTTCTTACTCCTAAGAACCTGGTTGATAAAACAAGAAATTATTTTGCATGCTTGCCTGCACATGTCTTTTGGAAGGGAGTTTCAGAATAGCTCCACATTTGAGTGCATACTCCAGAGTAAGAATAAATCTGGCCACACTAGGGAAAAGCTTACTGTTTTGTCTCAGAATTGGCCTTTCTCTCTGAGCTCCGTGAACAAAATCTGCGACTGTGTCTGCCTCAGGTAACTTTTTGCAGTGTTAAGCTAGCCAGCTCACAGCCTAGTGATTGCAGCACAGGGCTCGTGGGGACTCCAAAAAACCATATAAGGACACTGGCTGTCACAAGCACCCTGCTCCCAGAGACTATGCTGCTCTTTGAACCCAGGCTGCCTGTTTTCAACATAAGGCGGTTGTTTTTGTAAGACTATTTCATCCTTTGTTTTATATCAGTAAAATGGCTCACTGATGGCTGTAAGAAGCTTTCATGGTTTTGCTGGTGTCAAGTGCTCTGTGTGCAGCTCCCCCTCAGTGCCTAGAAAACACACCACATTTTGCCAAACGTCCAAAGGGTATCAGTAAGTACCATTTGAACAGCCTTCCCTGCATTTAAAAAAATATATATCCTCATTGGACCCTTTGTGCCAGCCCTGCAGATCTGCCTTTGAAAGGCACTACTCTTAGAACAAGATTCTGTCCCACTAATGAATGTTCCATGTAGCTCTAAAAGCAGCTGATAAATAGCTAAATAAAAAGCTGGAGTGCAAACACTGAATTAAACATGTCTATTTTTGGCTTTCATGAGTTTTAGCCCTGTGGACTTCCATCATTCTATGACTGCTGAATGAAGTAACAATGATCAGTACAGGACTAAGCTAGTCTCTTCAGAACAGGCTACCAGTAAACTCAGCTGATTATTTACAGTACAGCTGGAAAAAAAAGATTGCTTTCATTAACATGCTTTTTTTCCTCTGCAGTTGGTGTAAACAAAAGAACAAGCACTCAGATTTGTTAGCAAATGTAAAAAACCCCCAACAAACCCTACAAAAAATTCAAATAGAGGCTGAAGTAAGTAAGGCAGACATAGATTTCAAACCAAAACAAAAATTCAAAATATTCCTGCTAACATGAGATATTTTGAAGGCACATTTTGTATCACTTCAGAATTATGCACTGAAGTCAAAATTGCTTTAAGAGCAAGAACTCATTCTACAGGTTTGGGAGAACTGGCCAAAACTGGACTGAACTCAGCATCTCCTGGCACCTTTCTAGACATATCCATTGTGAAAGGAATGTTGTTTGGGTGGAGCATTAGCATCTTCAAAGTGTTCCTCATCTTTAAGAAAATGGTTGCATGATTACTGATAGTGATATTTTCTCTCTTTCTTTTTCTAAAAGCCTGCAGCCCAAATACTTCTTCAAGTATGTGCTACAGTGACTTTAAAAGTCAGACATTAGCTTGAATCATAGAATTATAGAATGATTTGGGTTGGAAGGGTCCTTAAAGGTCAACTAGTTTTAACTCCCCTGCCATGGGCAGGGACACCTTCCACCAGACCATGTTGCTCAAAGCCCCATCCGACCTGGTCCAAGATGCATACAAGAGTTAATTCTGACTTAAGGCCAGATTATATTCCAAATAGTTGAGAAAGTATTAATGTAAGAAAGCAGAATGGGATAGCATGTTGCAACAATCCCTGGACAGAGCAATAAGTGAATAAATCTTGCATGTACCTGCTCTGCTCTGGACATCTGCTTGCTGGAGTTTTCATACCCATCTAAAGTCCTTTTCTGCCTGACCGATTAACCAAATTATCACTTTTCCACCTCAGTTTGCAGGAATAAGCTGTATTTCCCTTTGAAAGATGAATTCGAGACAAATTGATGCTTTAGATGCAGCAGAGAAGATAATCGCATGTGAACTGATTAGCTCTTCAAGTGAATTACACAGTTAGTTCCGTTAGGAAACTGTCTTTAGTGTTCACTTCTCTTACACTCCTGCTTACATGACGCACTTGCAAAGTTACATGTTTAGATTACTGGATTTATCTTAGTTTATGACTGTGCTGCTGTTAATTTTGTAAATGGTATTGTAGTCTTCCATTTATTAGTTTTCATATACAACAGCTTTTTTCCTGCATCTATTCTTCTTGCTTCATGTTTTTCTTCCCAGTTTGTATCTCATTTTTGGGGTATATGCCAGCAAAATGACATGCCACTGAAATCAGAGCCAGGACTAATTAGCTCTAGCAATTACCACCTTCCTCTGTCCTAGAGGCTTAGAGCATCACTGTTTTTCCTACTGTCAGCTGAGATTTTCATTAGCACAGCCATCCACAGTGTTAACTCACTTGGAGCAATGAGCTGGTTCTATGTCCACCTAGACTGTAGGGTTGCTCTTCTCTTAGTCAGTGAATCTCTTCCCTCTTCTCTCCCTGAATCACTGGCATAACAGCCAATGCAAGATGTCAATGTATTTTTGAAAATCTCCCTCCTTATGATTATTTACAACTTCTTTCCACATGCAATCAGAAAAATATTTTCTCTCAAATACCACTTATATTTCTGCCCTTTGCTTCTCTTTCTCCAGTTTTCACTACTCTTTTCCACATTGGAACCTTCTGTTGCTTCCCTCTTTCTCCCCGCTTTATGGGTATCCCTCCTTGCACTAAATCATAATTGTGCTTGCCTCATGTCTGCATCCCACCTCTTGAAAGGACCAAAAATAAAATGAACAAGAAGGATACATGACTATTTAAAAACTCCAGATCCAATGTCCCAGAGACTACCTTCTTGTGCATTGTGTGGATTAAAATGTGTGCTGGGGAGGCAGATCTGCAGACCGTGTTTCTTGTCATGCTATACATTTACTGATAATCATTTCAGAAATGTGATGTCCTGTTATTATCTGTGCTTTGCTTATGCTATGAAACATTTATTTTATTTTGATGGAAGGCTATTTAACACACTGTTGTTGAAAGGGGTTTTTACCAGTCAGTTGTGACAGAGGAATGGCATTCGATTTATTTGCTTGTTGAAACATGGAATAGCTAGGATTATCTTTAGTGTTAGCAACAGATAGTTACTTCTTCCTTCTCTTAAAAATCACGAGTGATAGGAATGTTGTTATTTTTGGACACTGAAGATGTTCCATTCTCTTTGAACTGCTGGGGTTAAATGTCAGATTTTGGGTTTGATTTCCAACTGTTTCCTATCATGGCTCTTCTCCTATCAGTGCTAGCTTTCCTCCTGATAGACCTTATAGCTACTTGACAACAAATAGCTTTGTCTCATTTACGGAAGCCTCAGTGAACCATGCAAATGACTTTGCAATAATCTGCAAATGCCATAATGTTTCAAGACCCAATCTGAATTTCTATACTGACAGAAGAGTTGCCCTGTATGGTATGTCATTTTACAGGATCAAGGGTAAGGCTTTCTAGGGCTCATTAGCACTGCAAAATAGCTTCTAAAGTTTTCTACTAGGAAAGTGACATTTGAAGACTTATGCCATTAACTAGAACATAAAATGGAGCTAAATTACTCCTTTTTTAAAGACAATTAGATGTAGTTACAGCATTTACAAGTATTTCTGTCATACAAGCAAGTGTATTTCCAGAAAAACAAAGCAATTTATTAAGGATGAAGGCCTCATTCTCAGATAGGAGTCCAAGAGGAGAAGCTGCTTGTGGAAAAGCATGTGTATTATTTGTTTGCCTAGTCCTGCTTCACTGTGTTCTTAGAAAGTAGAGGTCAGACCATGAAGGACAACAAATTGGCTTGTTTCCACAGATACCAATGGATCTGTGAGCTGGTGGTTTTTTGTTTGTTTGTTTGTTTGTTTGTTTGTTTGTTTTCCCCTCCACACTGGCCTAGGTCTAGGTCTTTACTATAGAAGGATTTTCAGAGGCAGAATTTGATTACTTTTGTCTCCATCCTGATGAGAGGCATTTCAAACCCTAGAGTGGATGCTGTCTCTAAACTGAGCTAAGCCTGGAGGGAAGGTGTGTGTTTGTACAAGCCCTCTTCCCATTGTAATCCAATGTCTATCAGCTGTACCTATAAGCATTGGCCACCACTGTCACATTCTTTGTGGCAGAACAGATTTAGAAGTTCAAATAATGTATAAGATGGCAAAAGAAATGCAGAATCTGAGTCTGAAGTTTCTTGGGGCTCCCTGAATCTTGAAGGGACAGCTTATTTTCATGTGCTGAAATAGAGGTGGTGGTTTCAGATCTGTGAGCCTCAAAAATATGCTGGAGTAAGTTAGTCTGGAGCTAGCCCACGCCTAAGTCTAGTATTACCCTGAGATACATCAGATCTGCCGTGGCCCTCATCCAGTAAGGTACATAATCATATACCTAACTTCAGGCCAATTAATAACTTTCTTCAATCAGATTGCTTCTTTGAAGCTAATAGGGCTATTCATATCTCCAGGTTAGGCATACGCATCCAAATCTCTTGCTTAATTGGAGTCTGTGATTCCTTATATTGGCCAAGATCTAGTGAAAAGATTTTATTAACAGTGAAGTCAAAATTACATATTTCAAGTTCCTTTCATTATCTCACCACAGAGCATTTGTATCGTTAATTGATCGAATGATCATCTCCAATCAGCTTTCACAGTGCTTGAGAATTTTGCAAGTATCACAGTATAACTAACAGAAGGAAGGGACCAACTCTCTCAGTATAGTTAAATCTTCTTAATTTATACAATAGATCATAGGGAATTTAATTTAACATTCTCTAAAGAGTTTCACGGGTCTTTTTCTGCAGGGTATTTTTCCCTTATCCATTTATTTTAAAGCTGTAGTTTTGCACTTCTATTCTAGCTAGTTAATTTTTATCCTTAAGGGCACACTGTATTTTTTTTAATTTCTGAATCTTCCCTACACTTTCACTTCCAAAAATAGCAAGAACCTTTTTTGGAGAAATGTGTTATTTATTTTGCATTTGTCAGAATGAGTAGGTAATATGACCCGGTGTTATAAATAATGCCTGCAGGTATATAAACTCCTGTACGGAAGAAACAGACAGGTTTTTAACACAGTGTAAGAGGTAGGAGACTAGCTAAACTCTTGGTTTGCCTTCTCAGAGCTTGAAAACTTACATGCCTCTGCATGTACAGGGACAGATATTGTGTTATTCAGTCAGCCCTGTGCAAAGTGAAGTTGTAGCTGTGGGAAGCTATATGAAGTCTCTCATGGTTCAAGTTTCAGACTATCTGATCCAGCTATGCAGGCTGTCCAGGTGACACAGTACTAGAGTCAGAGGCCCTGATTTGTAGATTATGTACTCTAAAATGTAGGTTATGACTTTTTATGGTGATGGTGGATTTGATAAGAAGGAACCAATAGAGAAAACATAAGATTTTTTTTCCCTGTCTTTTTTTTGGCTGTCTCAACAGGGCCTTTCTAGCCCTGAGGTGTTGGTTTAGACCACTTAGACCAAGTTCACATTTGGACCAGAAAATGAACATGCAGTGTGCATGTTGGCTTGGGTGAGCCATAACCTTTGCTCTTCATGTCTGCAAGCACACCACTTTTTCTCTGTCTACACTATTTCACTTGGTGTCTGTTTAAATAAATCTGATGTCTCCTCCCACCTGATAATACCTCAAACTTCCTTTTATACTTCCCTTCTCTTGGCTTCTCCCAGTATGTGCCCCAGTGGTTTTGACATTCAGCCCTTACTTACATTGCTACTCTGCAAGACCACTCTAGCATTTCCCAGAAGCTGTTCTCATAAACCCCTGGCCCATGAGCAGGGCTTTCAAGCTCTGTGTGCCTTGAAATGTTACCTAATATTTAGTCTTAACAAGCTGATATGGAGCATGCTGGTAGTCACCACTTTCCTCTTGATGTCTGTGGGTTTCTGACCAAGTGCCTTTCTCTGCATGTCTGTGAAACTCTAGATAGGTGAAAAAAATCCTACTCCCAGCATTGCTTCTTCCCTTAAAAAAAAAATCTATTGTAGTTTAAAGCCCTCGAGTTATAAATTATTGCATCTCTGCAGTGCATTTGTAGCACAGATGTAGTACACAAAAATCACAGAACAAGAAGACATCCCTATTTTCAATTTACTGGGAGGTGAGATAGATGTAGTGCATCACATCAGACTCTCGATTATCTATAAGAAAAAAAATCCCAGACCATACTGCCTGGCTGAATGATGTCTTCCCAGAACGGAATTAATTTTTGCTACATAGCTGAATCGACTGATGATGGAATGGCCGATATTTGATGGGGTGTTGCTGCCAGCACCATGGCAATAAAACAAAGCAATAAGGGACATGGCCACACTCAGACAGCTGAGCAACATTTGTAAAAGAAATTCTACAACTTTGCAGTTGCTGAAAACGTGCTTTGATGTGCTAAATTAGCATGTAAACTCAAAGCCAAATGTTTAAAGCACTCAGCATTGCAAAATTGTGTTACAGTATTTAGTAAATGGAAATGAACTTCAAAGGAAAAACGAGAGCATAAATGGAACTGAAGAGATTTTTTTTGATCAGAAAACGTACCTAATGATGGCATTTTTCAGTGCCCTGTGCCACACAGGCAAATCCAATGAGGTGAGTGTCCTCCGTTATCTCAGGATCAGATGGCAGATTCTGGAGAAAGACTCAGTCTCCTCCTGATGTAGTTCACTCAGACGGTCACAGCACTGTAGCTGGGGGCAGGCTGTCACATCTACCTGTGTCCCCAGGCAAGAGCTTGGAACTTTGCATGTGCTGGGCAGGCAGCTGCTGCCAGGCCATTGCCTGTGGAATTAGCTGGTTATTTAATTCTAGCCTGCGAGTGACTTCTGTGGGCTGCAGACTTCCCCTACGTGAGGCTCTAGACATCCTTACAGGAGAGGAAAGAAGTGTGTGTGTGGACTTGCAAAAGTGAACTGTTAGCTTATCGCTGCATTCCTGACTTGTCTATGGGGTTTTTAACAGCCAGTTATTGTTGAAACAGTTCAACAAACCTATTATCGATACTTTTGGATAACGTTGTTCTCATGAATCTCAGTTCAGCCAGGCATTTTGAGACATGTTGAAATCTTTTAGAAAGGCACTGGTACATTGAGGTCAGCAGTTGTAAACATGTACTTAATGCTCAAATAACCAAATAACCAAATCTTGTGAAGTGGTGCTGCACGTTGTAAAATATCTACATATGAGACAAGTGTCTCAGACAAGTGCCCAGACATGGGTATGTAGTGCTTCCTTAGATGCCCTTGAGAACCCAAGACAAATGGCAAAAAAACCTACAGAAGACTTGTATCTATCAGCAGCCAGAGGCCCAGGGGTTTATACTCGAAATGCATGTGTGATTTCTCACCTCCTTGAACATTCACAGTGGTGTAAACTTAAATGAATGGTAAAGTGGGTTGTAAAGTGAGAAGTATACTTATGAGGGTATATTTTCATTGCCAGTTCTTAAGATACTTTTTAGATATATTTGTCAGTGTAGATCTTGGTAAGTTACTAAGCAGCCATCTTCTAACCCCCTAAAAACTTCCCTGCATTCCATCGTGATGGTACAGTGCCATACAATAAGCTACTAGGGGAATTCGCTACCATTTTCTAGCAATGTTTCCCTGTTTTATAATGTAACAAAATGTCTGCACCTGTGTATTCTGCCAAGAAGCCTGTAAAAAGGCTCGAGAAACTCAAGAGGGGAACAGAATTGATAATTGATTTGACAAGGACAACACTTGCAGAGACAGAGGGAAGAAAGGCTTCTTCATTTCTGAAGTGTCTTGTAATTCCGTTCTGTTTTGGGAGAGAAGTGGTGGAAGGAGATTAACATGTTACTGGTGAATAGAGGCAGTCACACAAGCAAATAAGCACTGAAGGGCTTCAATGACTTTGATTTTAATCAGTAGTGACTAAAGTCAAGAGAGAGCCAGTGTGACAAAATGAATGGTTGTTCACACTTTCCTACAGTTCAAGGTTTCTAGAATTTACAATGTTTGAAGCATCTCTAAGTCAGTTACATAAAAAATGGATAATGCTTGCAAGATTGTATAAGAAGCTTGTTATCGAAACAAGGGAAGGGGACAAAGACTCATCACTCAATTGCAGTAGTTCATGTTGTTAACAAAGTCAGCTTTGGATGGCTTTGCCTTTATGCTGGAAACCTTGTGTGCTTTCTTCAAGAATCATAGAATGGTTTGGATTGGAAAGGATCTTGAAAGATCATCTAGTCCAGGAAGACCAAGATCATCTAGTCTGAGAAGAGATGCTTCCACCTTACTGTTTGCCTTGGTGGAGCCCCTGCTGTTGAGGGCATGTGTACTATGAACAGCTTGGGCAAACCACTTGACTGGGGAAGTCTGAACTTCTGAACCCAGTGCTGGTGATTAGCTAATATCTGGCAGTCAGCAACATAATTGCATTGGAGTAGAAATGAAAAAAAAAACAGTGCTTGGTAAAGGTTGTTTAAGCAGTCATTAGAATCTCGAGTAAATATTCTGAAATATTTTCTTGCTAAAATATTATTTGCAGTAATTGAATATTTTATCTTTAACAGTTCAGTATATTCATTACCTCTCTGATTTTTTACTCAGACTTAAACTGTAACAGGTTATTTAAAATTGCATTTATTATTTTTCTTATGCAGGTTGCATAAATGAGTGTCAATAGTAGCAGTATGGAAATGAATCAATTAGTAATTACAATAGCATTAAATATATATGGAAAGCATTTCAGATGAAAAATTAATTCCACCCATTTGAAACAGGAAATAAAAGTTGTGCTTTAGTCTTTGCCCTTTAAAAATAGCTGTTAGTCAGATTTTCATTTTCGTTTTTATATATTTCAGATTTTCTGTGAAAATAAAAGTCAGTGTTCTTTCTTTCAAATAGTATTATTTAAAGAAACAAGAATAAGGTCTGTTTTGCAAATATTTAATAGCATACTTCAGGAAAATTTAGCTTAAACTGCAAAGCACTGGTAAATAAGTTGGTGAATAAATCTGAAAAAATTTTTCAAAAAAAATATAGGACAAATGAAGTACCTATAGGTACTTTGTGTTGCTGTTCAAGCCTCATGAGTTATGCTTGTCTTCCTACTGCATGTGAAAGACAGATAATTGCAGGTACAAGTTGTCATTTGAATGTCTAAGGGTCCAGCTGTGCGTGCAATGTAAGGGAACAAGAATACGTGTGTGTTCATATATTCATATACATCTTGTTCAGCTCCCAGTCAGACCAGCTGCTGCTGGAAAACCCCATATTAAGAATATGGACCTGAAAAGACATAATAGTGGAACCCCTAGAAATAGTGGGGGAAATGCCTTGATAAAAACATTCTTAATGTCAGACCCATCCTGGCTCAATTTACAAGGCATCCATAGACTGTGTGTAGTAGAACCAACAGGAGAGAAATGTTTTGGATATAACAAGTTATACGTACCGTAGTTGCTTAAGCATATCATAAATAGAAAAAAAAAATCTTGAAAGTAAAAGTCATGCAAGAATGCAAGTAAAAATTCTGGAAAGATAGAGAAGGGCCCAAGAATAAGGCAAAGGGTCAGATGAGGTAGTGTCTTGTTTCTTACAGTTTGCAATTGGCATCTTGAAGGATGATTGCAGATGACCAAGCTCCAAAAGGATGAAAAGCATCTGAGAGAGACTAGTCAAGGCCATTTTGACATATGTGAGAGAGAATAAGTCCATGTCTTTGACTTCATGCTGGTCCTAGCAGCAAAAACAAAAAGAGAGATGTGCTAGCAAGCGTCTAAAGGAACTTGGCCATGAGGTGGGCTGGGGAATAGGCTCTGTATAGTTTGTTTTGTAAACTACTTAAGAAGCTGAAGTGATCAAAGAAATACACTGTTGTTAAATGAAATCTAGAGAACCATTTTCTATTTTAGGCGCTTACACCTGTGTAATTTTTTTGCAGAGCTCCTCTCTTCATTGATGGCTGAAAATCCTGTCCTCTTTGGAGAAAGCAAAAGATGTTTGAAGGTGGAATCTAGTTCAAAGGACAAGGGTGTAGTGGGTTTGTGTAGTTAATTAACACTTCCTTTTCTCAGGAGGAACAGGACATTTCATACCATGTTACGTCAGTCCGGCTATAAGAGGGAAAGGAGAATTAGCTTGGCCCTTCTTCTTCTGGGATGGCCCTGTAGGCAGCTACATCTGTTGGAGATGCCGTTCCATGGGGGAGGTAGAATTTTTTACTCTTAGTTTCCTTTGCCTGTGTGTTTGTAGTGTTATTAGTCTCTTCTTTTTTTCTCGGTGTAAATATAAACTTTTTTCCTTGGTAAGCTCCCGGGTTTTCACGTTTTTCTTTTCTTTCGTCTCCCATCAGGGGGGTTGGCGGAAAATCTGCGCAGCCTCGGTGGACACCTGGCATTCAGTCAAAGTAAGCAGCTACAAAGGGATAATTAGGATAATATTAATAATGACATAAAATTAAAATAATTAAATAATTTTAATGTAAGAATTAAAATATCTTTAGCAATTAATTTTCCTAGGTGTGTGAAGATAGAATCTGATTCAACACAAATGAAGAAAAACTGATTTTGTTTCCTGAAATTCCCAACTGAAAACAGAGATCCTTTGAGCGCCAAGTCCCAAAGCCACTTTTTGTTGTCACTGACAAAAACGACAAAATAGGTGTGTCAGAAATGAGAAGCTACTGTTCAGCTGAGGACATTGAACTTTGGAGTTAATTAATGACTTTTTAATGTATTTCTACTGAAATACTACTTGAAGCAGTCCTACTGAAGAGTAGGAGAGAATCAGATTGTCCTTTTTACAGGAGTTTTCAAAATGCTAAAATATGTTTTTAACTAAAACTGTCAGTTTTTGACACTTCCCACAAAAATAGTTAAGAAATATTTGGAAATCTGCCTGTTTCAGTTTAGTGGTAACATTAAAATGTTTTGAATAACTTTTGCTTTTAATACCATGATACTGCAAACCCAAATAAAATTTCAAGATGAAAATTCAGACCTGGTGGTTTGAAAAGGATTGAAAGAACTAGATTGGCAGAATGTCCTGAGGGGACTGAGTTAGCAGTCTTCTGAAGGGGGCCTGCAGGGAAGCCAGAGGGGCACTCTGCATCAGGAACTTGTGATAGGACAAGAAGCAATGAGTGCAAACTGAAAGAGGGGAAATTCGGATTAGGTATTAAGAAGAAATTTTTTACTGTGAGGGTGGTGTGATACTGGAACAGGTTGCCCAAGGAGGTTGTGGATGTCCCAGCCCTGGCAGTATTCAAGGCCAGATTGGATAAGGCCTTGAGCAACCTGGTCTAGTGGGAGGTGTCCCTGCCCATGGCACAGGAATTTGGAACTAGATAATCCTTAAGGTCCATTTAACCTCTTAACATTCTATGATTCTATGATTTCTTTCTTTTTCTCTTTTTTTTTCCAAGTGAAATTTCCCTGCAAGTGATATGTGCCAACAGAAAGGTTTTATTTTGTCAAAGCATTTTTATCACTGCAAAAAATATTCTGTAGACAAATGTTTGACTGATACTAGTCCCCAAGACTTGTTGATCAGCAAAACTTTAGGTGCTTAAATCTTACATAACCACTGCATAATGTATGATTTACAGAAGACAAGATTTTACAATTTTTTAAGACTGACAGGATGAACTGCAGAGATAATAGGCTTGGCCTGAAAATGCTAATTCTATTAATATACCTTATGCTGGTAATTTTTCCTTTGCTATTTTAGATGTGTATTCTAGCTGACCAGAAGGAATGGCTTTATTGCTATAATTTCTGTTAGCCTATGGTAAAGGTTATTTTTTTTTTAAAATGAGCCTGTGCAGCTTCATTTGTGCCTACATGTACAACGCTTAAACATGTCACATGATGTCACATTCTTCCTGCCACACACATGAATTTACATGGAAAGCTGCATTTTGGGCATTTTTTTCTGCTTTAACTGTGCTTTGACAGCTAACACAGGTTCAGCAGCAGCAGGTTGTATCCAGATTACTGCTGAAAGCATCATACCCTTTGTATGGGTGTGGAAACCAGGCAAATTTACTGGAAAACAATAGGTATTGAAAGAAAGCAGTACTTACACAAATGTCCATTTGAGATGAAGTTCTCAAATATATCCATTTCCTTGCCCAAATGTTGATTGCCATCCATGCTTAGTTGTTGGCCTCAGGTAAAGAACACAGAAGGGAGAAAGGCTGCTGCACAAAACCTGTTTTAGCTGATGAGGTTTGTGAAAGGCATCTAGAAAAGGCTGTATGAATGCAGAAGGAAAAAGACAAGCATAGAAGGTGACACAGAGCAGGCTAATGCCCTCAGTTCCTTTTTTTTTTGCTCCAGTTTCATCCAAAAGGTTAACTGTGATTGAATACTTAATACAATGAGTTATAACATAAGGATATAAGCTTTAGGTTTAATCAGAAAAAGAAAAGGTCACGATAAAGAATATTTATATTCAAGTAAATTGGTGGCATTTTGGCTAGTTGGTCCCAAAGGAAACTTCCTATGGGTATTTGAGGAGGAATTGCAACAGTCTTTGATCCACTTCCAAGCACATCCCAGAGATCCTGGTAAAAGTAGGTCCAGAGGGCAGGAGAAGACATTGCACAGGTCACCTAGAAGAAGAAAAAGGAGGATCTAGTGGATCATTGAATCATTTAAGTTGCAAAAGACCTCTAAGACCTTAGAGGTCTTTTCCTCCATTAACCTGGCACTGTCAAGTCCACCACTAAGCCATGTCCCTAAGCACCATACCTAAATAAAAGAGTTTAAGGATCCATACAGAAAATAGTTTGGTGGTATGTCCCAGATGATATGAATTAGTTAAGAACAAGTCCTGTTAAACCATCTATTTGGCTGACTAAGGGGAATTAAAAGGTGTGATATATTTTGGCCTGAGTACAGCTTTAGGCACAGTCTTGCATAAGCAAGTTAGAGAACTATGATCCAGTTGAAATAATGATAAGTTGCGTGAATAATTGTATAAAAATTGCTCTAGAAACTGTTGAGAATGATTCCATCTTAAATTAGCATTTTAAGCCGAGTCTTGCAGAGGTCTATCTGTTTTAGTCAGTATAGACATTAATGAGTCGGAGACTGGAATGTGACAAATGCTTATAGTCTTTTTAAATGAAACAAAATTGTTAAGAATTGAAAGTACTTTGTTGGGCCAGATTTTAGTTTAAAATAATCTAGATCTTTTGGAGAAGTGATCCAAAATTAACAAGATGGAGTCCAACCAAGGCAAGAACAACAAACTGTGGTTAAGAAAGAAAAAAGTAAAAGGCATTTATCAAATGAGAAATATCTTCCAGTGCAGCTGTACTGTGAAAAAGCATTTGAGAGTTGGAGTGGAGTACAAGCTGGATCCTTTCTGGGAATATATTATCAAAAGTGTAATGTGCAAAGCACATGAAAATAAATGTATGTCTCTTCACTGTGCTGGTGAGACCTCAGATGGAATACTGGTACTCATCTGTAAAGTAGAATGAGAATATGTAGGAGACATACAGAAAATAAGAACAAGAATGATAAAAACTTTGGATTGTAAAAGAAAAGCCTGTAGTAAATGTCCTTTTTCTAGAAAAGAAGATCAGTGAGCAGAAATGACAATCTTTTCCAGTGTTTAAAATGATTGATATTAGAGTGGTGATCATTCTTCTCTTTAACTGGGTGGTAGCATAGGATTTAACCAGCTTACCTAGCAAAAAAGAGATTCCAACGTAAACTGAAAGAGATCACTTTGGGAATTTATTGGATCATTGTCTTCAGACAGTATTACAGATGGTTCAGACCAGTGCCTATTAGAGAGGTTTTCCTGGTGACTACTTATATCTATGCAGGATCAGAGGAAGATGTCAAGTAAATCAACTTACAGAGCATTGCATAGTCCTGTTTTTGAATTATTTTATTGATTAACATTACCTCATGGGGATTCTTTCTTGAGAAGATTTTCAAAGATGTGTTAACGGCCTGTCTCCCTGGGCTATCCTCCTGGTCAGCAGTAGTGGAACACATTCAAAATTGACTCTCACTAGAGAGGGTCTAACTGTCACAAAGTTGGATGGTGGAATCTTACCCTTTGTAGCCAAGGTCAAATGAAATCTAGTGAGCTGATCAGGCCCTGGGGTGGTATAAAAGATAGAACAACATGGCAGATCTTCACAAATCCTCTGTATTTTCAATGTAGCAAAATACAGTACATGCCATCTCTTACAGCCCACTGTGTTGCCATGTCCTGGGTCTGAGATGCTAAGAAACAACAACAAAAAGGTCCTGGAAGGAGGCTTACAGTCATATAACATGCTTAATCACAAAGCCTGGCAGTTAATGAAAAGGCTGAAAACCAGAGGTTCATTATAGCTTTTGAAAATTTCAAGCTTCTCAAACGAAACTCACAGCTTCATAGGAAATGGCTCATCAATCTGACTTCTTCAAGGCTGGTATTACCAGCTGATAGTTTTTCAGTGGCAGTGACCTAATTCTGAGCCTTTAGCAACAGGCTGGAAGACAGTACTAAACATGATGAGCCTGCAATGCTTCCAGGCTACATTATGTTTGCATGGTCCCTTGCCTGCACGTGTTGCTTAGCCAACATGCCCACAAGCCATGCTGCTATATTAGTGTGCTACTAAGCCCAGTCTGAAAGGCACCATCTCTCGGTAGGTCCTGCTGGTCTCCCTGTGCCTGTGCTAAAAGTAGCTGTGCAGCTTCTAGACAGCTTGGAGTGTAAGCAGCTGTGCTGGTTTTGGCTGGGGTGGAGTTAATTTTCTTTGCAGTGGCTAGTATGGAGGTGTGTTTTGGATTTGTCCTGAACACAGTGTTGCTAATACAAAGGTGTTTCTGCTACTGCTGAGCAGGGCTTACACAGAGCCAAGGCCTATTCTGCTCTTAGTACTACCATGCTGGCAAGCAAGTTGGGGGTGCGTGGGAGCTTGGGAGGAGACACAGCCAGGACAGGTGATTCAAACTGACTAAAGGGATGTTCCATATGACATCATACTTAGCATATAAAGCTGGGGGAAAGAAGGAAGAAGGGGAGGATGTTTGGAGTGGTGGTGTTTTGTCTCCCCAAGTAAACGTTTTGCTTGATGGGGCCCTGCTCTCCTGTCTGGCTTTTACCCTTCTGATTCTCTCCCCTGTCCCACAGGTGGGG
The DNA here is from genome assembly GCF_003984885.1 of Neopelma chrysocephalum. Taxonomy (NCBI): domain Eukaryota; kingdom Metazoa; phylum Chordata; class Aves; order Passeriformes; family Pipridae; genus Neopelma; species Neopelma chrysocephalum. The sequence goes on along the minus strand of NW_020897694.1, from coordinate 8,683,007 downwards.
GCGTGAGTGACTGCATGAGGCTTGGTTGATGGCTGGGGTTAAACCACGACAGCAGCGTTCATCTGAGTGTGGGAAAAGTCCATAGTACTGGATCCTACTGTTCTGTACTAGGGGTGGACAGGTCATATGCTGTACTTTCACAGTATGATGTAGAGTATAAGAGTCCCTTTTAACTCTTCTGCTGTAAATCCACACTTGTGAACCTCTGTGAAATAGTATCAGGACTGTCACAAAGTCCTAGAGACCTAATAAGGCTCTCTCAGGTAGCATCAGTGTTTTTTTAGGATAAAGCATTTCTGAAATTCTGAAATGTTTTGTATCATGCTAGAAACAGAAATCTGACATTTTTCACAGAACAGAAATGTTGTGAATAAAGTATCTGCAAAATGGTTAAGAAAATAAAGAAGTTATCAACAGTAGACAGAGGAAAGAAGGAACAACTCCATGGGAACTGACAGGAGTTTCTCACTCCTGCTAACCCCTAGTCCACGTGAAAATTACTGGGCAAGTGACAAATGAATTTGTTCTGACAGGCTGCAAAGTTGATGGGTGATATTTGAACCCTGCTGGAGTGAGTTACTGAGTAGAAGGAGTGAAATTGTAGTCATTAGCAGGAATTTAACAGACTTAGAGGAAACAAACGGGTGCTAGCAAACCCTGCAAAGTTTTATTTTGTTTTGCATAGTGATGCTTTGAAATGTCTACTTCTGACTTACAAAGTAGAATAATTTTGCTTGCTAAATTTTCTCTGTTTTGATGTTTAAGCTGTTTTATTAACAGAGCAACAGATACTGATACCGTCTTCTTACATATCATGACTTGGGCATTAGGGAAAACAGAGGAAGCATTCAGTAAATTATTTTTTGTATTTTCCCCCATCTCAGTTGAAATATTAGTCATTTCCAATAACCTGTTGCAGACACTTACTCAGCATCTGTTTCTTTGAATGGCTGTAAATGCCTATATTTCTGTTTGCAGTGTTTCAGCTTTCTCTCTCTACCTCATCTTTGAAAAATCTTCTAAGGCAACTTTAAAATATATCCTTCAAAATATATTTGGAATGCCTTTTACTTTCAATTTTACCTTCATTCTCTTTTCTATACTTTTAAAAAAATAATAATTCCCCTACTCTTCCAGCTTGCTGATTGATTTGTTTTTCTTCAGAAACTTTCTGAAGGTTGTATAATGAAGCTAAAATGAATTCAACTTCCATCATTCTGGCTTCCCTTTGGAATCTTACAACTATTGTATTCACTTCTAAAGCATCTGAATCTAAGATGGAAGAAAGTTTCCAAACAGTAATTCATCTAAATGTGTCCTAGTCCGTAATTTCTGTGTTTGTGCTTGTCTTTAGCTCATACAGTTTACACAAGGGACAAGTGGGTAATGTATCTGCAAGTAGAAGACAGATATTTTCTTCATAAAAATACATTGTTCTCAGTACCTTCTGTACTTTATGTAATAGCTAAATTGTGTCTAATTTAAATTATAGTAGCCAGTGAAATCTAGGAGTAAACCCCTGCACTTGGTAAAATAATAATAATGCAACTTGTGTCTTACTACTGTTGAGGCAATAAAAGTAATAATGATGGCTTATTTTGCAGTGTTTTACAGATATAGAGCATGCATAAAGTAGTATAACTATTGTTTCCACTGTTGCTTTGAGCACAGATGACAGGCTGTCACTCTTCTTAGCATCCTTCTTGCATTAAAAAAGTACTTGGAGAAGACTATAAGCATTCTGAAATGCACATGGGAAAAGTTCACCCTCCCCCCAGTTTTCAATTATGAATCTATAGATCAAGGGAAAATGCTGAGTTTTGAAATGTAGTAGGAAAGAAAAAGCATGAAGGTGAAAAATTCAGCTTCTAATGATGCATTCTTGCCATGGAAAAAAAAGGAACTCTACCCCAGTCGTAACTAGCTCAAATCTTTTCTTTTTCTTCTAATTTCAGAAATAAATCTGGAAGTCTAAAGACTTTCTATTCAATGAGTAGTTCAATATCCACCCAACAATAAGTGACATAGTTTCCTAGCAGAGACTTTCATTGTTCAGAAGAGGCTCTTCAACAACCACCAAGCCCGAGCTGGCACCTCTCTGCCAAAGCTAAACTTTCAAGCTTGGTGTAGCTTTTGGTGGAAGGGAAAAGGACAGGATAAAGCTATCAGGTCAGCCACAGGACTTGCAAATAAAGACCTTTAAAGTGATTTACTTTATTAGGAAGGCAGCAGAGAACATGAAGTGCATCTTTAATTACTTTGATACTGTTTGCTGAGCAGGAGTGTATGTCTATGTCATATGTATTTCAGCAAGTCTTCACCATGCATCTATTGAGAGCATTCTAGCATTCTAATTTGAAGGCAGTTTGCTTGGTCTCTGCCTATTATTAATGCTCTAGTTTATTAGAAGTGTCAGAGTTTATTGTGTATTGTTCCTGGTAGTTCAGGAGCTTAGAAGAGAGCCGAATGATTTCCCCATAATGTTTCCTCTTTTTAGGAAAGGAAAAGCATCTTTGATGTTTGTCTTTTGGATTTCAACCCAGGTGAGGGATATTAGTAGGAGACTCCCTGAGCTAATTCGAGTCTCAGATTATTATACACTGTTGGTAGTCCAGGCTGGCAGCGATGACATTAATGACATTAATGATATTAATGGAAAAAGTACCAGGAGGATTAAAAAGGACTTCAAGGCGCTGGGTCGATTAGTTAATGGGACAGGAGCACAGGTGGTGTTCGCCTCAGTTCCTGCAGTAGCAGGGATGAATGAGGAGAGGACTAGGTAAACTCATCTTATCAATAGCTGGCTAAAGGAGTGGTGCCATCGGCAGAATTTTGGTTTTTTTGACCATGGGGCAAATTCCATGGTACCTAGTCTCCTCAAATCAAATGGGCTTCATCTATCTAGAAAGGGCAAAAGGACTCTAGCCCGTAAGTTGTCAGGGCTGATCAGGGGGGCTTTAAACTAGGTTTGAAGGGGGAAGGGATTGAAACCAGGCTCTCCAGAGAGGAGCATAAGGGTGGAAAGCCCGAGTTAAGAGTGAAATCAGAAGCCCAGATGAAATGCATGTACACCAATGCACGCAGCATGGGTAACAAACAAGAGGAGCTGGAAGCCATCGTGCAGCAGGAAAGCTATGATGTAGTCACCATCACGGAAACGTGGTGGGATGACTCGCATGACTGCAGTGCTGCCATGGGTGGCTACAGGCTCTTCAGAAGGGACAGACAAGGTAGGAGAGGTGGAGGGGTGGCTCCATATGTTAGAGAGTCTCTTGACTCTGTGGAACTTGAAGTCAGTAACAATAAGGTTGAGTGCCTGTGGATCAGAATCAAGGGGAAGGCCAACAAGGCTGACATCCTGGTGGGAGTCTGTTACAGACCACCCAATCAGGATGATGAGGGTGATGAATTATTCTACAAACAGCTGGCAGATGTCCCAAAATCACCAGCCCTTTTTCTCGTGGGTGACTTTAACCTGCTGGATGTCTACTGGGAACTCCACACAGTGGAGAAGAGGCAGTCTAGGAGATTCCTAGAGCATATAGAGGATAATTTCCTGCTCCAGTTGGTAAATGAGCCTACCAGGAATGAGGCCCTGCTAAACCTCCTGTTCACAAACAGAGAGGGGCTGGTGGGAAATGTGGTGGTCAGAGGCTGTCTGGGGCACAGTGACCATGATATAATAGAGTTTTCAATACTCAGGGATGCAAGGAGGGCCATCAATAAAACCTCTACGCTGGACTTCCGGAGGGCAGATTTTGTCCTATTCAGAAGATTAATTCAGAGTATACCCTGGGAAACAACCCTTGAAAACAAGGTGGTCCAGAAGGGGTGGACATGCTTCAAGAAGGAAGTCTTGAAAGCACAGGAGCAGGCTGTCCCAGTGTGCTGAAAAGCGAGCCAGCAGGGAAGACGACCAGTCTGGCTGAACAGGGAGATTTTGAAGGAAATTAGGGTAAAAAAGAGGTAACCGACTATGGAAAAAAAGGGCTGGCTACTCAGAAAGAGTTTAGGAATATAGTTAGGTCATGTAGAAAGAAAATTAGAGAGACGAAGGCACAATGCGAACTCAATCTTGCCACTTCTGTTAAGGATAACAGAAAGTCTTCCTACAGATACATCAGTAGCAAAAGGAGGGGCAAGGAAAACCTCCATTCTTTATTGGACATGGGTGGAAACATAGTTATCAAAGATGAGGAAAATGCTGAGGTATTTAACACCTTCTTTACCTCAGTTTTCAACAGCAGGACAGGTTGTCCTGAGGACAGCTGGCTTCTAGAGCTTGTAGACAGAGATAAGAATCTGAAGAGCTCCCCTGTAATCCAGGACGAAAAATTTACCAACCTGCTGAGCCACTTGGATGCTCACAAGTCTATGGGACCAGATGGGATCCACCCTAGGGTGATGAGGGAGCTGGCAGAAGAGCTCACCAAGCTGCTCTTCATCATTTACCAACAGTCCTGGCTCATGGGGAGGTCCCAGATGATTGGAAGTTGGTGAATGTCACGTCAATCCATAAAAAGGGCTGGAAGGAGGACCTGGGAAACTACAGGCCTGTCAGCCTGACCTCAGTGCCTGGCAAGGTTATGGAGCAGATCATCCTGAGTGCAATCACACAACACCTACAGGATGGATAAGGGATCAGACCCAGCCAGCAGGGGTTTAGGAAAGGTAGGTCCTGTCTGACCAACCTGATCTCCTTTTATGATCAGGTGACCTGCCTGGTGGATGAGGGGAAGGCTGTGGGTGTAGTCTACCTGGACTTCAGCAAAGCCTTTGACACTGCCTCCCACAGCATACTCCTGAAAGCAGCCCAGGTTTGGACAGGGGCACCCTGTGCTGGGTTAGGAACTGGCTGGAGGGCCGGGCCCAGAGAGTGGTGGTGAACGGTGCTGCATCCAGCTGGCAGCCTGTCACTAATGGTGTCCCCCAGGGATCAGTTGTTTAATATCTTTACTGATGATTTAGATGAGGGGATTGAGTCCACATAAACAAATTTGCAGATGACACCAAGTTGGGGGGCGAGTGTCGATCAGCTGGAAGGCAGGAGGGCTCTGCAGAGGGACCTGGACAGGCTGGCTGATTCCAACAGGATGAGGTTCAACAAGGCCAAGTGCCAGGTCCTGGACTTTGGCCACAACAACCCCCTGCAGTGCTACAGGCTGGGCACAGAGTGGCTGGAGAGCAGCCAGGAAGAAAGGGACCTGGGAGTTTGGATAGACAGGAAGCTGAACATGAGCCAGCAGTGTGCCCAGGTGGCCAAGAAGGCCAATAGCATCCTGGCCTGTATCAGGAACAGTGTGGCCAGCAGGTCCAGGGAAGTGATTGTTCCCCTGTACTCAGCACTGGTGAGGCCACACCTGGAGTACTGTGTCCAGTTCTGGGCCCTTCAGTTCAGGAAGGATATTGAGGTGCTGGAGCAGGTCCAGAGAAGGGCAACAAGGCTGGTGAAGGGACTCGAGCACAAGTCCTACGAGGAGAGGCTGAGGGAACTGAGGTTGTTTAGCCTGGAGAAGAGGAGGCTCAGGGAAGACCTCATCACCCTCTACAACTCCCTGAAAGGAGGTTGTAGCCAAGTGGGAGTTGGTCTCTTCTCTCAGGCAACTATTAGTAAGACAAGAGGGCATGGTCTTAAGCTGTGCCAGGGGAGGTTTAGGCTAGATATTAGGAAGAAATTCTTTTCAGAGAGGGTAATCAGGCATTGGAATGGGCTGCCCAGGGAAGTGGTGGATTCTCCGTCCCTAGAGGTTTTTAAGATGAGATTGGATGTGGCGCTTAGTGCCCTGGTCTAGTAACCATGGTGGTAGTGGATCAAGGGCTGGACTTGATGATCTCGGAGGTCCTTTCCAACCCAGCTGATTCTATGATCTCTGCGTGAGCTGGGGTGGATCTAAGTGTCTGTGGTTTCACATGTGCTTTTGCTTTGCTCAGCCAGTGAGCCATATGGGGTCAGACACAGTACACTTTGGGCAAGAGGTGGAGATTGGGGTATTCACCCTACAGGTCTTCATCATCAGTCCCTTGCCCAGCAGCTACCCACATATGTTAGGTACAAATGATGATAACCTTGAGCTGTATGGTGTGTCCCCAAATCCCTGTATGCTTAGGGAATATGAATAATTATCTACTTGTTTCCCTTTGAGAATACTTGGGAAGGGAAGAGCAGGATCAGCTAAATGAAATCTGATCTTCTCCTTCCAGACAGTTCAGTCAGCTTAGTAGACAGTGCTGTAGTCTGCTGCCAGGTCTGATGGTGTTCACCCTGTCAATTCAAGTTCAGCTGAAAAGGAACTTGTTCAAAGCAATTTCCTCTTACTAAAGAGAACACTGTCTGCCAGAAAGTACACCTAATGTACATCACAACTTTTTTGTTTTTTTCCAAAATACCCTGTTCTGCTTCTACCTTCCATCTTTTCAACAAGAAAAAGTCACAGAGGAATCCTCCTGATACTTTGGAAACAAACACATCAATCCATCTGTCGGCAACTCTGACCAACATGACCGAATGGAAAGAACAGCATGAAGTGAAAGCAGCATAGCCAAAATAAGTGTTAGTCTAAAGGATTTAAGTGGTACATCCCCATAGAAACATTTTTACTTCACTTGCCATCTGAAGCATACAGGTGTGGTTTTTTTCTAAAAGCCAGCTGCTATTTTGCAAAACAGAATGGTTATGATGTAAATTCCTGTATCCATTTTAGGTCTATGCAGTGGCCACAAGGCATTCTCCACCAGTCTTTTTTTATGTATTTTATAATAAATAGGATGAATAGGTTCCGAAGTTGGAACCTCTTCTTCAGGTCTGAAGAATATTCAACAGAATATCAGTAGCCACAGAAATGGACTAACGGGAAGCTTGAAAGTTTTCTGGGAAAGCATTCAGAGAACTGACAAGCAGGCAGGAGGTATACAGTCTTTCAAAGACTAACAAAAGCCTATCCAAGCTTTTATGCTTTGCATGTTGCTCTTTACTGGTGAGAAAGAGCACTGAGGAAATGAATATGACATTCAAAGATGTTTTGTGTGAACTGGTGTGTATGCTGTGACTGCTAATGCCTAGAGACGTGACAGAAGGTGATAATCCATAGGAAAATATGTGATAGTTGTACCCAACAGGCTACGAGCTTGTGTCCAAGGAGCTTATTAGAGAACACACAAAGGGAGACTGTTTGGGCCTTTTGGAATTAGGTGGCTGGATATTGCCAGGGCTTTTTTTGTCATCAATATGTGGTGACTTGCTGTGACATGCTTTTTGGTCTTGACACCCTGTTGAAATAGAAGACTGTACATGACAGATCTTGTTTTGAAGGAGCACTTTGAAAGAAAATATTGGAGCCAGCTGGAGTGGTGGGGGAGGCAGTCTGGAAGAGTCACTATTCATCTTTGGCTGGAGGAGGACCTGGTGGTGATCCCTAGAGCAAGAAGTAGCCTCTGAAAGATGTAGGCAATGGAAAGAGAAAGCAGCCAGCAAGTAATTTAAATGGTTGACTCCTGGAGCTTTCCTGTAGGAAAGATGCTTGACAGCAGGGTATCTTTCCTTAGTTTCACAATATTGATAAACTGTCAAAGTTGGTTCCCAGCAGAGTCCACAGCATGGTGCTAATAATGATTTGACATGAACAGATCCGCTACAAACTGGGAATCCCCAGGACACCCAAGAACTCAAATATTAAGACTTTTCAAAACACAGACTTAGGGAACATAAATGGTAACAGCTTTATGACTGTAAACAAACTGCATCTCTGATTTGTCTTATCAGGTAGCTATGTCTGTGTTCCAAAGACACCAGTAAATCAATACTAAGGCAAGCCTGTAAAGTCCAAGGTGTCCACTATTTTCATTAAACTTTTGCTCCTAACGTGTTAGATTCTACAAAGCACAATCCTGACAGAAGAGTTCTGCTGGAGCAATGCCATGCAAAGGACAAAGGAGGAAGTTGGAGTAGCACCAAATATCATAGAATCATAGAATGTTTTGGATTGGAAGGGACCTTAAAGATCATCTAGTTCCCCAGCCATGGGCAGGGACACCCTCCACTAAACCCAGTTGTTAAAGCCCCATCAAGGTAATCACCCTGGCCTTGAACACTGCCAGGGACGGGCCATCCACAATTTCTCTGGGCGATTTGTGCCAGTGCCTCACCACCCTCTGAGTAAAGATCTTCTTCCTAACATCCAGTTTAAATCCCTCTTCTTTTAGTTTAAAACCATTCCCCCTTGCCCTATGTCCCCCTACATGTCCTTGTAGAAGATTCCTCTTCGGCTTTCTCTCTTTGTAGGCCCCTGTAGGTACTGAAAGATAAGATCTCCCCGGAACCTTTTCTTTGCCAGGCTGAACAACTCCAACTCTCTTAGTCTTCATAGGAGAGATGCTCCAGCTCTCTGATCATCTTTGTGGTCCTTTGGTGATTTGACCCTGGCTGGACACTGGGTGCTCACCAAAATCGCTCTATTACTCCCCTCCTCAGCTGGGCAGGGGAGAGAAAATATGACAAAAGGCTCATGAGTTGATGTAAGGACAGGGAGAGATCAGTCACCAATTACTGTCATAGACAAAACAGACTTGACTTAGGAAAATTAGTTGAATTTATTACCAATCAAAATCAGAGCAGGACAATGAGAAGTAACCCAAATCCTAATAAACACCTCCCCCCATCCCTCCTTCCTTCCCAAGCTTAGCTTTATGCCCCATTCTCTACCTTCTCCCCTCGCAGTGGCACAAGGAGATGGGGAATGGGGGTTACAGTCAGTTCATCACACGTTGTTTCTGTCACTGCTTCCTCCGCAGGAGAGGAGACCTTCCACTGCTCCAACATGGGGTCCATCCCACAGGAAAGAGTTCTCCTCGAATTTCTCCAATGTGAGTCCTTCCCATGGGCTGCAGTTCTTCGGTAACTGCTCCAGCGTGGGTCCCTTTTCAGGGGGTGCAGTCCTTCAGGAACAGACCACTCCATCGTGGACCTGCCTCTGGCCAAGGCCAAACCAATCAGCAATGGTAGTAACACCTCTGGGATAACACATTTAAGAAGGGAAAAAAGTTATTGTGCAGAAGTAATTGTGGCCACAGAAGAGAGGAGTGAGAATATGTGAGAGGAACAACTCTGCAGATAATCAAGGTCAGTGAAGAAGGAGGGGCAGGAGGTGCTCCAGCCCCTGGAGCAGAGATTCCCCCGCAGCCCCTGGTGAAGACCATGGTGAGGCAGCTCTGGCCCTGCAGCCCATGAGGGTCCATGGGGGAGCAGAGGTCCACCTGCAGCCTGTGGAGAGCATGTGGATGCCTGAAAGAAGGCTAGGAGCCCATGGGAAGCCTGCATTGGAGCAGGCTCCTGACTGGAACAAAGGTCTCTGCTGTGGCTCCTGTTGGCAGGGGATTTCCAGGGAAGCCTCTGGCATGTAGAGAGCAGGGATATATGATGAAGTTGGCTCTGAAAGGAGTACACAGACAAACCCATCCTTGATCCCCGCATAGGCCATTCGCTTAAGAGTTGAACTTGATTCATGTGGGTCCCTTTCAACTCAGAATATTCTGTGATTCTGTGGTTCTGCTACAGCACCACAAACCTTTTGGAGAGGTATGTTAATTGTATGGCAATCACAGAGTTCAGGTGACTAAAAACATGGAGGTTCCCATATGCGAATCTATGGGGCTTCTTTTCCAAATCTCCAGGACAGAATTTCCTCACAAAACATTAGTTTTTCATTTGTTTGGGGGTGGGTTTTATTTCAGTGTTCAGCCTTGTGTGCTCTTGAAAAAGTTCAATCTAGAAATAACTGGCAGAGAACAATTCTTTTGTTATAGTTTCGTCTTTCTTCTGCTTGAGAGTTGTCTTCGCACAAATTTTAATATTAATAGGTCTGTTACTTGTAAATCTGGAGACTATGTCTGCAAATACATTCTATCTTTTAGCTTCTTATGGACTAACTATGACTACTAAACCAAACTTTTCCATTAGATTTGACAGAAACTTGTCCTCTGTGAAGTGACTATTGTCAGAAAGAATATATTTATAATATATTCAAAATATTTTAATGTTTGAGTATAGAAATATCCCTTATATTTGAAAAAGAGCATTTTTGTAGGAGCACAGCAATTCATAAAAATTATCTTGAAGATCACTCACATGGGTATGTGAACAACACCACAACTATCACATTTTGTAACAAACATACCTTGCTTTGAAATGACTTATCTCTTCTTCCTGTAACAAAACCATGATACAACTAATATAAGCAAGAGTTTTTTTTGGCCAGAAATCAAATAGTAGCCTTATAGTCATAGGAATGGCAAAATAATAAAATACACATTTAAGAAATACAAAGGTTCACAGTAAAATGGATTTAGCAAAGCTAACTCACCCATCTTCTCTAAAAGATGTCTTCTCTTATTCACCCATTAAAATAAACTTGCTGAGCAAATTGCTATTTTCTCTCTGAAAGGTGTATTTCTTTTGATTCATTGAAGTGCCTGCTATCAAGGGAAAATGTCTGTGGGCAAACACCTCTGACAAAATGCATATTAGCTGTGCCTCATTTTCATCCATTCATTTTATAGAGTGAGCAGTCACTTCTGCAGGCTAAGGTTGATCAGCTGAAATGGGAAATGTGGTGAAAGTACTCAGGAACATGCCTGGGATGAAAAAAAGAAATGCAGTGGGATGAAAAAAAGAAATGCAGTGGATGACTTAGTTTGCTTGCTGTCTCTCTCCCAACAGAAGGGGAAATATCAGGATCATGAATAATATAGGTCCTTTAAAAACAAGATAAGACAGAGAATATGCAAAGTGATTTGGATCACGAACTTCCAAAATCAGCAATGAATCAAAAGCCACAGATTCAAGTCACTTTTTTTTGGTGAGACATGTCAAAATTGAGAGCCTGAGGGAATCAGAGATTTTAATGCCATTTGCATGGTGATAGAGGCAGCAACAGTGAGTTGAACAACCAGCCTGGTGTGATGTATTGTTTGGAGTTCATTGAGAACTCTTACAAGACCAGTGGTTAAGCTGAGTCTGACCCTAGGTACAATTAGCTCAGTATCACACCTGTGACAGCAGAAAAAGCCAGATAACTGGAGGAGACCATACGGACTGTGTAACATATATGGCCATCCCAATCTTTAACCATTTGTCACTCAAAATACAAGCCCAAATAATCTCTGCTCTCCATGAAGTGTTCCCATGAGCAGGACAAAGAACATGACTGGGTTGTGTGTGTCTGAAGACTGCAGGCATAAATATTGAAAGATATCTGTGAAGACGTTCTGTATTTCTTGCTCCTAATGGCAAGATTTCCTGTTACTCTTCTAGGCTCAGAAATTCTCTGCAGTCATCTACATGTGTGGATGAGACAATAAATGGACATCTGCAATAGATGATTGAAGTTGATAAGACAATGGTCTAGTGGTTCTGTTTTCTTTGTCTCATCCATTAGGAATCTAGTTCACACACCCTGAGATTGCAGTGTGATAGAGATTAGCATGAAATTCACTTAAAAGTGCATTCCCGCCCCCAAATGGTAAAGTAGCTGCATTCTGCTTTTGCTTGTGTTCCACACAAGTTTTATCAACCATAGTATTAGAAAAATTGCCTGGCATCCAGTATAATGTTCTGCATACACTAACCATATCTGAGGAGTAAGTTATCATAATATTGTCTTGCTTTGAGTATTTTGAAGGATTCATAAAATAGATAACTGCAGTTTTGGCTCTTCCCTTCTACTCTTCTTTTTTTGGGTCATTATATTTCCTGATAATTAAAAATGCTAGATATTCTGAGGCAGAATATGCAAAATTCATAGCAGACATATCCAAGCTGAAGCTCAGAAGCTTCACTTTTGGCAATGACAGCGATGTATTTAGAAACATTGCCAATATTCAGTGAAAATCTTTTACTTAAGGAGAAATTAATTCATCTTGAAAACAGGGAGATCTGAGAAAATCTGATGATCTCATATGAAATAATTCAGCTTTTTTCTCTGGTGAATCTCAAAGACTTTTAGATAGAAACTCTTTAGCCTCAAGTCTTGATTTGGCTTCTTATATTGGTTTAAATTTCTTCCTTCTATCACAAAATATTTCTCTGCTTTCACTGTCCAGGCTTTTAGGATTCATTCAGTTTGGACTGGGAGATTTCAGAATAGAAAGGTCTGAATTTGTAAGATTTTAAAACCACAGCTGAGAAACCACAAAGTCGGGTCAAGGTTGGTTCAAGTTTCTTCTGACGTGTAGGCAACCCCAAATTTCACCATTCTCAGTATAAACCAATCCTCATTTGGCAACTACTTTGTCCTTACGATTCTGTCTCCACAACCAAACAGCATAAAACCCAGACTGCTTTTTCAGGAATTGGCAGCATCATGCCAAGGCTTTTGCCACTCCTTGCAGGCTGCTAGCCTCAGCAATCCACACCTGCCATATGAAACTTATCAAAGGTCACATAGTTTCTTCAGGATAGAAAGATACTGTTTTGGAATTAAAAATAATTTGATGAGATACAAGACAGGACAAAAAGTGCTAACTCAGCTCTTGTTCATGGCTCTCAGCTCTTGTTCATGGCTCTGAGGCAACACAGGGATTGATGAGAAAGGTAGTTTTACTGACTGTTCCAAGGGACAGGCTATTAGGAGAGAATTATGGCTTTGCTTTTGTGTACATCCATTCTCATTTGACTCAGTCATAGGCATCTCCTTGTTAAAAAGGAAATTCTAATTAAAAAAAAAGTCAAAGAGCACAGCAAGAACATTAATATATTGCTTCAAAACTGCTGCTGTGTATCTTACCAGCATTAAATTTTATCCACAATGACACCCATTAATGTTATAAAAGACTGCTTAAGAAAAATTCAGCTATTCTACATGATACTGGATATGGTGGAAGGAGCAATGTTTGATACAGGTGAGTGGACAGTGTTCTTTACCCTAATTTAGAACCTAATCATCTTCCTACCGCAGCAGTTTCAAGTCTTTGCTGTAGACTTCAGTGGAAAGAGGATCAGCCCTGTTGATTTTCTGTGGGAAGTGGTAAGAACATTAAACAAAATCAGCATTACTGCTTTGAAGGATTTATTTAATTTCAAGCATTTATTTGATCTCAATAAAGTAGATTCATTAAAGGAATTTCTCTTTATAGTAATGGCAAGATTCAAAAGGCAAGTCAAGATAATAACATTCATAATATTGCTGGACTAAAAAGAATGGGAATCTATGCCATATTATGCTTTTCCTCCTCCCTTGCCTTATAGTGCCTTAGTACATGGTGCATTCCTGGAACAGGGGTGTTCCTGCGCACTCCTTGATGCATAAGACCACCCTCCCTCCCCACTGAGTTGGAGGCATCAGGCAGTGCATGTGAAGGAAGCCTTGACCAACCTTTCTTGTTAGGCCATGTCTTACATGAGATCTACCATGAAGTCTATTTTACTGAGATTTTTATAAATACTATCACTTAATATCTGAATGTCTTCCAACAGCACTTTATACAGTATGAATACGATCTGTCATATGTTGTTTGTTCTCTTTTCATTTCCGCACTTGGGGAATGGAAATGAATGCACTGACATTTCTTGTTTCAGAAGGGATTTTAAAGAAAAATAAATATATGTTTACATGTATTTATGTGTATAGAGATGACAGAGTCAAAGCAACCTGCTTTGTCTGGAAGCACCACATGTCAGAGTTGTGGTGGTCCCTACTTCACTACCTGATTCAACCCCCAGAGACACTAGTCTTTTCTGCACGGACAAGCTGCACTCCTTTTCTAGATAGTCACATTGTCCTCTTTAATATGATTGCCAGCCATAGCCTTCATCTGTGTGGAGTATTTTGGAATGCATTTTTTTCAGACCATTGAAGCCCCAGCAGAGAAATCAAAAACACTACTCTGAACAAACAGAAATTTATTTGCTGATCAGTGTTGCTGAAGTGTAATATGCAGTTGGTCTTAATGTATTATTATCTCAATTAAGTCTCCCTTTTGAGGAAAAAAATAAGGTATTTTTACTTTAAGCAACAAGATATAGGAACCTCGTAACATAGTGACATGGTCTGTCACCTGACTTACCACCTCCTCTGCGTCACAGCCAGTCAAAACAGGATCTAGGAGCACAGAGAATTTGTGATAACACTGGCTGAATCTGTCAGGAAAGAAGGATTTTTTTTTTGCCTTTGTTTCCTTCTTTGTTTCTTGTCTCAACAGACAGGACTGAAAGGTTTGGCCCAATTTTGCTCGAGCTTAATACAGGAAGATGATATTTGGGAAGATGTGACTGTACATTGAAATTGCAGGACTGTTATGTTTGTTTATTTTAGTCCCATATTGATTTAACACACTTTCTAGCCAGTCTGGAGGAAGGTGAATAAGAACAATCTGGAGGGATCTGCTGGGGCTCCTGTGCCTTTCCACACCAAACTGGAAGTGCTTAGCATCAATGAGCTCCAGAAAGTGGCAGCCAGATGGGATGCCCAAGGACATCTCAAAAGGTCCTACACCCTTAAGTGTGGAGAACTGGTCTAAGCTTGCAGGACGGCTTACAGGACACAGCTCAATCTGGAATAAACATGAGGGGTCATAGATTACATTTCCACTGCATTGACTCCACTGACTGCATTTCACTTACATGACAAGGTCAGTACAGATGTTAAACTGTACTCCATCCATGGATTTTTCTGCTTCTGTAGAAAAAGCCTGCAAGTACTGGTACTGGAAAGAATAAGAAGTTCCTGAAAAAGAGGGGATGTATGGAGCTCAGAAAAAGTGCTGCACATCATGAACTGAAGAAAGTTCAATCCTCTTCTTCACTCAGGGCAGCGGGTGGCTGTCAGCTCCTACTATCTGGAGACACAGGTGCAGATTGACATCTGAGGCTGCTCTGCAATGTGTGTGAGGGTTGCATGTGAGGGTTATGTTTCACAAGTGAAGAACTGCACTGAAGAAACCAAAACACCCAAGGTGTCCAAAAGGAAGCCAAACTCTTTCCCTTCAAGCAGTTATTCCTGGAGTTACCTTCTGATTGAGTAGCAGAACATAGATCTATACAACTGCCCAGAGATGAAGACGATGTCTTTCATTCCTTGTCTTTGCCATGAGTTTCTTTTCTTGCCAACATGTAAAGTCAGGAAGGGCCTGAGTGCCTCAGCAGATGGCCTATTGAACCAAAATGTTTTTTGACCTTGCATTTGGATTGTCAACAAAATGATAACACCAAATCAGCTCAAAGGCCTCTGTGTTGATAGTTTGAGCTTCCTAGAGAGATATAAAAAGCCTCTTTTGTTAGGACAAATGACTGTGGGCTTAATATTTATTTTTTTTACTTGAAAGTTGCCCTATGATCCTTGAAGAGCTTTCTACAATTTTTAGGAAAAATCAATGTTACATATTTTCAGATTCAAAGCTTATATGTATTCCATTTAAGAGTTGTGTAGATATTGTCTCAGTTTGTGTTTCCACCATAAAAACAGTGTAACATTAACTGCAATTTTTGTGAAAAGCGTTTCCCACTACTATGTGGCAATGACACTCACAGTGTTGAATATTTTGCTTTATTTACCTGCTCTTTCCTTCAGTTTGGAACATGGATCTCCAAGATGTATAATGCACAGTGACTTGGTGTCATGTAGGGGACAGACAATGGTAAATGGATCTCTAATTAAACTCAATTGCTCTTCAGGGGCTCCTGCCCTAGTTTGAACAGGGTGCATGGGTGAGAGTTTGAAGTACTGAAAATGCATGCTTTTAGAACTGTGATTAATCTCAGTCAAAGTTTGGACTCCTCTCTCCCGCCTCCCTTCCCTACCATGTCTTCCTGTGCCATACAGGAATGTGGCTGTGGCAGGCTGGGAGCTGCTGATGGTAAGTAAAAGAGAGAGTGCAGAGCCCACTGATGACAGCAGCAAAATTCAGCATGGCAGTGGTTTTGAAGAAGGGTGAACCCCATGTTAACAGAGTTTCAGAGGGCCAGAATGGATTAGTGGAGGATTAATGGAGGTTTGGGAGGTATGAGAGGAAAAAAATGGAAGGTGCTTTGGGCAGGGCTGCTGAATCCCTCAATATATTGCCTCCCTGGCCTTCAAGTCATCTACTTCTTACCTTAGCCCTCAGCCATTTTGGTATTTCTGGAGGGCTAGGACCTGTTCCTGGGTAATTTCACCCCAGAAGGGTTCATAGTCTGATGAACTTGCTCCTTCAATTTCCATGTCCCTCTGAGATGGGGAAGGCCTTACCTCTCACCAACCGTATGCATGAATTTGACCTAGACAAGCTCTACCACTCTCTACTCTTCTCCTCTGCCCCCCTGTGTCCATGCTGGAGACTAAAGTTGGCTGGGAAGGACCTGCAAGGTCTCAGTATAGCTCCAGGACAAAATCTAGGAGAACAGAGCCAGAGTGGCTGGCAATTGTTTATCACAGCACAAGGCAGCCCTGTGCCCTGACCTAGCCTTGGGAGGGACTTGTCTTTGTGTTTTGCAAATGGAGTGAGTGCACCACACTTTCAAAAAAGCGTGTTTTCTTTCACAACTGAGTGAATGAGATGGATACTAACTTTTATGCATATATCATGATAGGTCTCAGGTCCACAAATGATATTTCTAGGCTCTAGCTATGAATGCTCATATGGTCTATTGCAGAGCATTAACTGAAGGGACAGCTGTCAGTCCATTGTGATATTGTTGTAGCAGAAAAAAAAGATCTCTAAAAAATGTCAGCCTCTTTCAAAGCAGTGGAGAGAAATGGCAAAATTTTGCTGAATTTCCACTGTCTTATGCAAATACTATAAATACTAAAAATAAGCCAGATCAGGCAAAATCTGACTTTAAGTACAAAAATATTGTTCAAAGCAGAAGAAGTGATTGTGTAAAATAAGATATGATCAAAATGTACTTTACAAAGCGGGAAGTTGTTATGGCCTGGTCCAGCAAATGTTTTGATTCCCAGACCTCCAAATAATTGTAACCTTAAAGTAAACAAAGTGCATAGAATCACAAACACTTCTATTGAGCCCTCTCTCAGCAACAGTATTGAAGTGTTCAACCTTTAAAATATTTCACTGAAAGGCAACTGGTTTTTGTCCAATTAGACTAATTCTCTGAGAGAAATAATGTTGTTTCAGGAGCAAGAAGAAACAAGTTGGAGATCAAAGGAAATGCCTAATGAAGCAAAATGGATGAAAAGTAATAGGAATCAATTAAACATCTGAATGTTTTGTTAACTCCATGCTGTAGGAACTGCATACTGGAAGATATAATTTCTAGTCCTCAAGAGATGGCAACATGCCACCAAACTACAAATATAAAGTGGGTAAACAACATAGAAATGTGGTCAATTATTCTAACTGCAGACAATACATTTGAACAAATCTTTATTGCATGAAATCTTTTCCTTCTCTTCAGAATCAAAACTTAGTACGACTCCAGAGTTCAGAAAGATGAGCAAAAGTTTTATGTTCGTTTAAGACAACCGTGAAGACTGCAGGAGGAATCCAGACAGGTTTAACTCAGGCTTTTCCTCATATCAAGTAGGGACAGGAAGGTTGTTCTAGTAGTCACAGGCATGACTCCCCTATTTCTCATCACAGCATGAATAGCATATACTGGGATAATACTGTGGAGCGTATTGCAGCCTTCTGTGCGTAACCTCACTAAATATTGCCTAGTGATATCAGAAATCAGTGGGAGGTCATGGAAAAGCTCTTTCCTGGGTTTTAGCTCATATGTTGCCTTCCAGTATTCCCTACCTCCTCCTTGTCTGATTTGGCTCATCAATTGTATGTTATTACAAAGTCTCCAGAAAGGATGTCAAAATACCTGTCAAAAGCCAAAAAACCAGAAATCTCAGTTTGTAAGAAATAAATGAGATGGACAGCTTGTGAGGTCGTAGAGTGAGGGTAAAGGAAAATTTTTGAACTAAATGTTGCTCTCATTTTCCCACCTTATTCTTGGCAATATTTTTTCCTTTGTTATTTTAAGATAGTGATATTATTCAGCAAGGAGAACTAGGATGTAAATATGAATTAGGAAGAATTTACCTGATGTTGTTCATAACTCACAGAGATGAGAGGATAAGAGATGATTCACCTCCATAATGGTCAAAGTTTAGTCCTGGTTAGCCGGAGTGTAGGACTTCTGTCATCTTGGTGAATGTAGCTGGAATATGGATCCAGCTGTGTAATCCTGGCCAGCCTTCTTGACTGGAGTCAGGAGATTCCTTGCCAGAGCCATAATGTCTGCAACTGCTTGAATGCAAACCTGTTATGTCTTGACAATTTTTTATGCCCCATCTTCATTTTGGGTACATATCATCATCAGATATTCAGCAATGAGGCCATAGTTTGGGACTGGTTTTTGCTTTCATGAAAACAGAATGACATGGGCAATTACTTTTAGTGCATTTCCAGCACCTCTCATCTGTGTTACTTGGCTCTTTGTTAAATCCTTTCATATGTAGGAGATGAAGCATGTCACATACTCAGAAAGTACTCTGTATTCTGCAGCGACGGTGGCAGTGTTTGTGA
Organism: Neopelma chrysocephalum; assembly: GCF_003984885.1. Taxonomy (NCBI): domain Eukaryota; kingdom Metazoa; phylum Chordata; class Aves; order Passeriformes; family Pipridae; genus Neopelma; species Neopelma chrysocephalum. The sequence continues at coordinate 8,664,506 of NW_020897694.1, read as the reverse complement.
GTTGTAACTCTTTCATAATTTATTTCCAAGATGCATGCTTCTTCAAGTCTTTCACACACAGTTTGTTAAGGGGCAGTACATCAGATTTCTCATTGCACATTTTAGTGAAAAAGCAATCCATCAGTCATAATTAGAAGCACTGAACCAGTCTTTCTTCATAGGGCAGATTTACAGCCCATTGATAATTTTCATGATCCTCCTTTGGACCTTCTCCAATCTGTCTGCATCTTTCTTGAGTTGTGGGGTTGAGAACTGGACACAGTTCTTCAAGTGAAGCCTGACAAGTGCTAAGTAGAATGGGACCATCACGTCTCTTTGTCTACTAGTAAAGCTCCTGCGTTCCTTCTTTATTCCTGCGTGGAAGTTCAATTTTTTAGAGTGAATGCCCCAGATAGATATGAAGCATCAGGGGAAATTGCAAAAATTGATGAAAGAATCTCCCAGCCTTGTGTTGTAACCTTTCACATGACACACTACTGTTAATTTCATGTTCCTGAGGGATCTCAGTAATTTATCTTAATAAATGTATAATTTGCCAGGAAGATTTCTGTTTTCTTTTTAGGTTATCCTAAAGTAACTTAAAAATTTAATTTGCTGAATCTAAATCTCAATGCTGAGCTGGAGTTTTGGAATCGATAATCAGACAGTAGCTGAATAATGAGGATAATGGATAATTAGAAAAAGCATATGGCTTCCTGCAACTTCATTATTCATGCCAAAAAATCACTGGACAAACACTGTTAGTTCAGTATATTCCCTGACTGCTGAGTAAGTGAATCACAGCTAAATCCTGTGCAGTGCCCAAACTAAAGTGTCGGAGTGGTCAAGAAAACCCCCACAAATGGCACTAATTCTATTTCTTAGAAAATAGCAGTGAACTTTTATTATCTACTGCACCTATCCTCCAGAAAACCTAAGATCTGGTTAGCAATGCAAAACTCTACATCATGACACTCACTCCTTTTATTCTGAACATGTGTTGGATTTCAGTGGATATGTTCGTTCTGTGAGAGAAGGTGTCCCGAGTGGATGACCATATACTCTGTAGGTAACATTTGAACTGTGAAGGACCAAGGCATAGTCTTAAAACAACTAAAACAGGAAGAATGGATGGAATAACTCACAGCTTCTCAGTAGATCTGAAATCTTCATTGCTACATTATGTCAACATGTCTCAAGGGTTGGAAATGCAAATTTTGCTCTCCTTTAAGGCAGTGGGGGATAATATTTTTAAGCTTACCATATATATCCTGTTTAAGTCCTTAGACTGCTTTAATGTGAAAGGAGTGCTAAAATCATGCTTAGTAACAAGATGCAGAGCACTGTATTTCTCCTTAATTGCTTTTGGTCCTCTTAGCTCACCAGGTGACATGCACTGTCGAGCAGATGTATAACATCTGTGATAAATCTTGATAAAATGACCTGATTTTAGAAATGTTTATCATCAGGGTCCTCTTTTTTTCCCATTGTTATTTACCTGTGGACTCACCATTTTCTCTTAAGCATTTTATTAATTGTATCTGTTAGTCAGTGTGATAGTAATCGAGAAGGTTTGTGAGAAGTTACCATCAATGTTTGCTATTTTGTGGTTCTCCATTCTGTTAGTGGTGTTTGGTGTTAGTCTCTAATCACTTACAACAGGCAGCTGCTTGCATTGGACTTTTCAGACTCACATGGATTTCTGCAAATTTTGACCTCCAGGGTGTCTTTTGGACAAGAGATTACAACCGAACCTATCCGTGCTTATAATTATAATTAAATAATATTCCCATATTATTTCTAATGGGAGTCAGCTGCTTATTTTAATCATGATGTCCTGAGATACAGCCTACACTATGATTAATTTCAGTTGAATAACTCTCCAAGATGAATTAGAATTTAGCTCCTTGGGCTTGTTAGTGAAACCTTTTCCAAGACTGTTACCCCACCATGTAGACTCCTCAACCTGTGCAAAAGATTTGGAAATACTTAACAGCTATTTTTTATTCTTCATGAACATAGTTGTTTGTGATGTTTGCGGTCCAGATCTTTGCAAAGAAACACAGATTTGACCAAAGCAATGTATCAAAAATAAGGCTTAACGACATCTGCATTTCTCCCTTTCCCTTTAATTTTTTTAATAGAAAGCTCCAGTAGTGAAGGACACTTAGCAGTTTTCCAATCACACAAAGCTACTTTAATGAAACCTTTTCTCTCTGATCTCACAAGGTTCGTAGCAAAAAAACTTAAAACCGAGTGATTAATTTCTATTTGGAATAAATACTCAACTTTAGGTGCCATGATGAAAAGCCATTGTGGAGAACAAATGGTAATAATTGAGATCTAGATACTAGGTACATAAATAGTATTCAACTCTATTTAATGGATGCTGGGAAGCAACTTTAAAAAAATAATGCTATTAGATGAGTGCAAATTGCTGTGGAAAGAGCAGGTTGTGCACTGCATACCCATTTCTGTCTAAACAAGGTAATAAAATATGTATAGAAATGACAGAGTAAGTCCTTTTTAGCTTAGTGGAAAACCTCATGATTTTTAGGATTAATGCCATTTTTGTTTTCCTCCTCTGTATTACCAAAAAAAAAAAAGAAAAAATTGCAAAAATCACATCTTAAAAAAAAGGGGAAGAAATAGCTTATGGACGCATGAACTAAGTGTGTTAAATAGTGTATGCTGCTGAGCAATTTGAAAAAAGTTAATCAACATGCTTTGAACATAAGCTCAATACAATTCACAATCCACAGCTGTGACTCAAAAGGAGAGTTCTCTATTAAAATGTCAGCCTTGTAATTTATTCCTTTTGCCATTTACTTAATTCTTTGAGGAAAATTTTGTTCATTAATGCTGTTTTTTTCTTTTTTTCTTGGTAGCAGTTCTATTTGCATTCAGTCCTGAAATTTGGACTCACTTTTGAGAAGTTTACATGTGATCCTGTGCTGTGTTTAGTGTTTGACTCTATGCAGTTTTGTGTGTGTAAATAGGAATGCACAGCAAATAATTAAGTTAAAAATAAATAGCCATGCAAGTTCTTACCACAGTCAGGAAGAGAAAGAAAGCAGAAGACAATAAAATGAGTTTGGAATTTAATTTCCCTCAAGAGAGTCTTCAGGAACACATACATCTAGGACTTGAACACTTAATATATGACAGGTCTGGAGAGGATCAAATATTAAAGGCTGGAGTATTTTCAAATTGACCAGGGAACTGGCAGAGATGAAAGATAAAACCATGAGAGAAAGTTACCAAAATAGCCTCTTCCTCTTTCCAAGAGAAGCCTCTGATTGCACTGAAAAGCTGTACAGGGATTATTGAATGCTTACTATGGCTACTCAAAACAGAGGGGGGGGTCCAGAGATCATTTTGTCATCTTCTCTGAGAGCCAGAGCAGACCTGGTGGTCTTATGGTATGTACGGATCCCTCAAGATTCATGAAGATTAGGGGCACAAATTTGAACTGTTTCCTGCAGTAGCAAATTGTAGTAAAGAAATTCTTAAAATATTATTTATTCTCAAACTTCATTGCAAAGAAATTTCCATGGGCCTGGGCAGTATGATCTACTGTACTTGGACATCTTTTGCACCTAAAAAATTGCAAGAGTATGCATCCTGGGACGAATGAACCCTGTGATCATGCTTCTGTTATCTGAATTGGGCAAGAAATATCATGCTCAAAAAACAGTGCATTGTTTCTACAAGCCTGATTGTGAGTGACAACCCTTACATTTCAGATGAGTAGATAATTGGAAATGTGCTCTTCTATCATGTCTGACTGGCCTTTCAGGACATCTCTGTTATCTCTCTATTGTGTTCTTTAGGGAGAATGGAGCTGCCCTTTAATATGCCCTCTCCAGTTTTCAGCCACTCTGATGAGCTACTTAGTCTATGTTGTTTTACAGTGTGGGTGATCTCTGCTTCAATCCTTGACTACCCTCACAACTGTCAGCAGAGTAAGGGGCTGCTCTATGTGAACAGTGGTTTCATAGTCTGTCCTTTAACATTTTGCAGGGACACACAACAGCTCTTGTGAGTTATCACTGCACTGACTCCACTGTAAAATGGACCTGCAGTGGTCGGCATCAGTCTGTCCCGGCCTCTGCATATGCCCTTTGCTATACTGCTCCAGGGGCCTCTTTTTCTGCTTTCTTACTCAACACATCCTCTCCTGCTTTGTTATTTTCTTTACCAGAGGTTTCCATCCTCTCTTCTCCATATTCTCCCATCCTGCACCACTGCCTTTTTACCTGCCCCCCAATCAGCTCTGGTGGCACCTTTGAAAAGCCCTTGGTAATCGTCATAGCCTAATCCAGCTGACTATACTGAGACATTGCAGATATTATCAGCCTGAGCATCACTCCTTGTCTCATCTGTGCATGAAAAGCATCAGAGGTTGGGTGCTGGGAGCTCATGATGCCTGGGAAGTTGTTAGTTGTTCAGAGCAAACTTCTTGGAGGGCAGGCAAGAGAGCTCCCTGTTCCTCTGAGTTTTCCACCTCTGTCACCTGACAGCTGGGCTGTATGCTTCCTTACTGCAGAGAGAGACGCTCGTGGGAGACCTCACTTGCCCCTGCTTTGGTCCTGATTTACAACCAAACTAAAGTCAGTAATCATGTGCATGTGAAAAATGAGACTCAAATGCTTTAAAGTGAGGGCTGGACGACCTACACAGAACACAAGTAAAAATGTATTAATCTCCAGTTTCTTATGACCACCTGGTGTGCTGAGCTGGGTATCCTTGATTTGTAATTAGAACTCACTGGTGACATGTAGGCTGTGCTCTGTCAGTACTTACTGACAGTACTAGAAGGTTACCCTCCATGTGGAATAAACTCTTGGGAACTAAGCATACTTAATGTGTTTGTAGGATTTCAGTAAGAAGGACATTTAGGACATTGTTTGGCAACTTAGTAGCAATTTATAATCTGAGCCAGGTACTCACCTGCTTGCATGTGAAAAATAATCTCTCACCTTAACTCCAAGAGATATCCTTGTGCTAATACCTAATACGTTTATAATGCTACCGAGAAGGTTGTTTGTTTGTTTATTTGTTTGTTTTTTTTAACAAAAAGGGCTGGTGAGAAGAAACAGATTAACTTTCATCAAAAGAGCATCCAAAAATCTACCCACGGATTAATCTATATTTCATTAGATGAAGTATATAAGAGGCTGCATCCCTCTTGATTTATGAGTGAAAGTTTTATGAGAAATATGAACTGCATAATGTAGCTGATCCATCATTCAGAATAAGTATTAATAATCCTAGCCAAAATCAAAATTCTCCTGGGCTGCTATCCAGTGATACATGAGATAATTTTCCAGAGGTCCCACAACACTACAACATGGCTAAACTGGCCTTCAGACCAAGTACTACAATAGAATGTGTAATTTCTTGGAAAAGGATCATTAATCTCAATTTTGACCTGAATTAATATACTCCAAGGGTGACAACATGCTGTGGTTTGAGGTTTGTGTACAGCAACAGAGAAGAAGAGAAGGACTTAAAAGGACCTGACGAAGGTTTTGTGTTCTTGCACGCAGTAATTAGTCTATTAGATCATGTCGCTTGTCTCTAACCCTTTAATTTATTTAGTCTACTGTGATACAGGAACACACTTGCTATTTCCAGATATGTACAGGATGTAAGGGAAGTCACTCCACTGCTGAGGGTTGGGTTAAGATCCTGTATTCAGGCTGAGACTGTGTGAGACTGCCTGTACATCTCCTACGTGCAGCAAACAGAGTGTACTTTACTAGTTTTGGGTAGGCCTGTGAGGACAACCACAGTTGGGATGGACAGATCTGTGCATCTGGGTCACAGCTGCAGTGATGATTATGGTGCGGGGTGCGTGTGTGTGTGTGCATTTTTTAACCTCCAGTTCCACGGAGACTGTGTTCAGATAACACCGTGCTATGATTTACTTCAGTAGCATTCCTGGTTTCAGTCTTTGTGTCTCACCCAATGTACAGTTTTGCCCAGGGATACACTCATACAGAATACACAGCTGGAGCTGGAGCCCCAGGCATCCCCTCTGCATATGGACACTGAAATTACCGGGCCACAAGGTGAGACTCTGACATGCTCTCGCTTTCCAGCATCAGAGACCTCATGTTTCTATAACACAGGCAAAAATGAGGGATACCATCTTCCTCCCCACTTACTTTCAGCTCTGTGCCTAAGGCTCTGTTTTGGAAAGAGAGAAATGCAGGAATCTGCACTGTTTCATGGTGGTACCGCGACCCCTTGCTTCCCGCACAAGGGAGAATTTACTCCTATCCTTTAAGAAAACGATAAGGATTCTGTTCTCCAGTTTCCTCTAGAAGACTAAGGCAGTTGTCAGCCCTAAAAGTGATCTCTGTGTGGGTTCCTGGTGGGAATCCTCGCTTCATGTAGATGTCTGTGTCTGAAGGAGACTTTCTCCCCATTGCAGTTTCTCCTAGGTGATTTTGTACTGTGCCCCAAAATTTAATGTACTGACTACTGCAAATCCTATTTTGAGGCACTGCATTTTGGCTCTCCCTAGGCATGGTTTTTAGATGTCAAAATCCCTCTCATGAGTTTGGCCCGAGGTGACTATCTGTAATCTCACATGATGTATGGAAGGAGGAGATGCATTGGTCCCAACATGTGGTCACTGTTCTAATTCCTGGACTGCAGGCTTCATATTTTCTTCCATTGTGTTCTGTGCTTGGCTATTTTGCTTAGTCTTTTGCCACTCTTCCTAGCACCATAGGGTCCTCCACATCCCCGGAAAGGCTAGAGGACTGCTGTTCCTCACCAGTGGCTCCAGGACTGCAGCTATGCACAAAGATCAAGACAACATAGACTTCTTTCAGAGTCAGTCAGTGCTGTGCTGAAGATGATGTTGCAGACCAGGTCAGCCTCATGTAGATATCTCAGAAACCCTATGGCATCCCAAATGGTGCTAGGCATCCAGGTTTGTTGAGCTGCTTTCTCAAACTGCTGTCTACAACCTACTGATGAATGTGATCTCTAAAACTAGATGACATATGTCTCACCCAGCTCAAGATCTTCTGTTTTCTATGTGTAGCACCACTCTTTTCTCTTCACACTTTTACAGTTCTCATCATCATCATCATCATCATGGCCAGGGTTCGCGAACGAAGATTTGGGAAGGGCTCTACCCACGTTTCTTGCAAGCACGTTGGTGGCTAAAAAGGCCAATACGAGAAAGGCAAGTTCGGTTGCAAAAGACACAGCAGAAAGACTATTTAGATGGTATATTCTGCAAGGCTCGATTCTTTCTGCATTGTCTTTTCTCCTCAAGGGTGATCCTGCGCGCTTTCTCAAAAGCATCAGCAGCGTTATAGATGGTCTGTCTCCAGGCCTCCTGATTGGAGGCCAGAGTAGACCAGTTATGGTGATCAATATGCCCGAGGCTGAGATGTTGCTTCAGGGAGTCCTTGTATCTTTTCTTCGGGGCTCCTCTCTTGCGGCAGCCAGTGGCAAGTTCACCGTAAAACAGGATCTTAGGGAGGTGGTGGTCCTTCATCCTGGAGACATGTCCTGCCCATCGCAGCTGCGTTCTCAGTAGCATGGCCTCAATACTTGTGATTGCTCCCTGTTCAAGAACAGATGTATTGGTCACATAATATGACCAGTGGATGTTTAGGATTGTACGGAGGCAGCGTTGATGGAAGCGTTCTAGGAGACGCAGGTGGTGGCGGTAGATGACCCATGATTCGGAACCATATAAAAGAGTAGAAACATTAGTGAATTAGTCCTCAATGCTGACTATGACTTTTATTTCTTTTTCTCATGCTTGATTTTCAAACAGAAGAGGAAAAATATCCTGGAAGAAGAGTGAGAGACATTCCTAAATTTTAGCCCTACCTTCTATACTAGTTTCTCTTGTAGAACTGAGCAGGTCCTTTAGTCTCTATACATGTCAGAGATTGGTAGCAGCATTTGTAAAGTGGTGATAACAATGGTTCCGAGAGTTTTGCCAGAAAAAAAAATTATTTATGGAAGCCTGTAAGAGCACTTTAAAAATGTAGGCAGGATCTGACCAACAAATTACTATTTAATGGTGATGTTTGTTGTCCAGCTTTTCAAGAGCAAGGAAACAATGCAGAATATGCACAATAGGATAAACTAGCAAAACGAGGAAAAGGTGAATTTGTGACTTCTGCGTGGATTCACTGTAGAAACCAGGGAGGACTGAGATGCTTTGAGTCATGAGGGCTCTGTGAGGACCTGGATTTGCTCAGTTCAAGATCTCCCACCACAGCCAGATGGCCCAAATCTAATGAAATGAAAATGCACCATTCTTCCAGCTTCTAATCTCTGTTGCACAGAGGACATGGACGTATCATACCATCTGTTCTGCATACATTTTAATAAATCCTTCTGGATCTTCATAACACTGCTTCTGGACAGACTTCCACATTGCATTGTATCTGCTTTTTCATTGCACACTACCTCACAGAACATGGTTTAGTTTTATCATATCTTTATATATAATGAACTTCATCCATTTGCAGCAAGACTACTGGACAATATATATAGCTATATATTTAGCAGGGAAATTATCCATCTACTGTGAAAGCTTTTCTTGTAAATGTAAATGAATATGTAGGTCTAAACGTCATTGTAGTGTTTGAAAGGAGTTTGCAGAAGATTCCTTCTGTAGTACTTCTAGTTGCATCTGCTGAATCAGCTCCTTGGAGGCAATACATAGATACTCTGTTTTGCTTCATCTAAATGTTGAACATCTTTGTTCATTTATATTCAAAACCAAACCCCCTTTAGTACTCTTGAAAAAGGTAAAGCTTGGAGAAAACAGGAAGTCTCCAAAATACTAAAAAGCTTTAAGAAACAAGTAGTTTTTCCATATTGTCAAGCGTCATGCCAGATGCTAAAGACATTATTTCTCATGCCAACTCTGGGGAGTTAATATTGTAATTTTTACTATTTATCCTATTCACATAATATGTAGAAATATTGATTTTTACACATAATACTTCCTTTTTGGAAGAATAAGATCAACGGTATGAAAGCAAGGCTCAGCTAGGTATTGTTTGCCCTACTCAGTAACATGGCCTGTTAAAATCACAGATGATTCCTGAAACACCTCAAAGTTTGTTCTAGAAATCTTATCTTTTTGTTGCAGTTATTTCCTCTTTCAGAAATTGCCTACTAGGTTTCTCCTCATTCCCCTGAATGTCTGGTCTGCTCCGATTATGCCTTAGCAGTTCTTGCCACTGGCTGTGCCCCCCAAGCAGTTACTATCTTGATCTCAAACTCCAAGCAAAGGAAAATAAAATGGGAGTGGGCAGAGGAAAGGAGGTTGTGGCCTTTATAGTGTTTCTCCAAGTATTCTGAACTCTTCATTCTCCCATAATATGGTGATTTGTCACTTAGAGAGCTGCTTCCACCTTCACAGCATGCACTTGTAGAGAAAATAGAAGAAAGAATGTTGAAATGTAAGAAATATGAAGGTGAGGAGTGCAGAAAAATATGGGCATCATCTTAAGTGTAAATGGTGATCAGAAAAGCATACACTTGCTATTTTGCTATGTTTTTCTTCTTTTCATTAAAATTAAAAAAAAATCAACCCAGCAAAGTCTGGTGTCTTGCACACAGCATCTAATGCATATACACATCAAATGGTCTTCATCCGACAGAAAGAAATTTACAATAAAGCTGTTAACATTCAAACTATGTGCCAGGGCTCCCCTTATAGCAAGAAGTTGATTATAATTTTAGAATGTGATTCATCTCATTTTAAAATAAGTACCTGTTGTCAATTACATGAATTGTGTCCTAAAGTTACCCATTGCCCTTTGCTGTCTGTAAGAGGAGACAGGGAGAATTGTTCAGGCACAGACATCTCTGTGTTGCAGACTTAAAAAAATTTTGTTCCTATCAACACAGCTTTTGAAAGGATAAACTCAAACTACCTTCCTAATCAAACTTGAAACCAGGTTGAGTGACCTGTGTACCAGATGTTCAAATATCGTTGGTATTATTTTATACTTCCAGACCCAAGCAGTTTTGCGCTACTGATGCTGTGCTGTTAATAATTGTTATCAACTAGACACTTACATAAGAGGCAGCTCCATTTCAATGCTGGGTAAAGTGATCTCTCTTAATTAGTTTCTTTATTATGCTGCAAAATCTTGTGGGTTCCTTTGGGCCAGGAGTCATTAGATACATACAAGTTATTATTGTTTCATTACCATTTTTTTCTCATAATTCTCAGTTTTTCCACAGGTTTCTTTATTTCTATATTTGTCCTAGTCATTTCTGAGGAGCTGTTTTAAGTGCAGCTTCCAGCCTTGACTGTCCCTGTCTATTACCATTCAGAACATGTTAATTAGTGATACAGTACACGGTCAGGACAGATATGTTCTCCCCCAGCAGAGTGGCCAGACCCATTTTTGCACTTCTGCTGCTCTTTGGTGTCTGCTTACTAGCATAATTTTTTTAAAAAGTATTTTAATCCCCTTTCCTTAGGAGGACTTTCCTCATCCTTTGCTCATTTTTTTTAAGGTGGAATACCAAGCATCCCATGATCACATGGGAGCAATCAGATCTCATCTGAGCCTGAGATTACATATACATTACCTAGCAATCATGTAGAGGAAAAGAAAAGTAGTGACTTCACATGTAAAAGATTTGTTTAAGATATTATTTCACTTGTTACTTCAAGAGTTTGGTGATTTCCCAGTATTTAAACTCGAACAATTCTTCATTTCATCATTTTACTTTGGATTACCAATTGATTATGTTCATTTAGTACATCCAGGAGCACTGATAGACATTAGGGATATTTTTTGATGACTTCTGACAGGGACATGGCAAGAAAAAGTCTCCCTTTCTGAAAGCTTCCTGCTTTTTTCTTCCAGCGATGGATGAAATTTCACTTCTGCTTTCTGCACTGGACGGTGCTACCCATGGCTGTGGGCCTCTGTGCCCATGTTGTGGGAGGTGGGTGCTGCCCATTTGGCAGGCTGGCTCCAGTTCATTCCTTCCAGTGTGGGGTGATGTTTCCTTCCCTCCCCCAAGGCAGCCTGTGCTGAGGCTCCCAGAGTCTCCCAGCCTGGGCACCTCTGTTAACTGCTTGTACTGGAGGTGGTGTTGAATTGGGACCAATGCCTCCATGCAGAAAAGTTTGAAGCCCCTGCATCCTCCTGGAAGGCCAGGATTAGGGAATTTTTCACTGCCTTCTGTCCTCAGCCCCTGCTTCCTTCCTTACTCTTCCTTTCCACTCATTTTCTGGATATCTGGGGCTCCTTTTCTTCTCATTTGACTTTGCTATTACTCTCTTTGTCATTTAGGTAGCACTGCTGATGGCTGAAAAGATAGATGGTAAATGGGGTGTGACAGATAATATCTGTGTACCCTGAGGGCCTTAAAGTGTAATGGTAATGCATCTATACCCAAAGAAACAGACAGAGATAAAAACAAGATCAGTCACAGACTAGGGAGGAGCGCATTGCAGTCAATATGCTTTTTGCAACAGGGGCCTCAGAAAGACTTTGCTGAGGCAGTAAGAAACATGAAGAACATTAAGGAAAGGGGTATTTCAGACACATGGAGTATTAAGTATGGTTTTCCTCCTTTTCCTTATTTCCCCTCTCATAGCTGCATTAGCAGAAAGTAGGTAGTCAAGAATGGAGAACTCGTTGGAGCAGATGAGGATGTGAACAGGCATTCCTTCTGGTGAAGTCCACAAGGCAGGGACAGGCCCATCCAGGGAGAACCCAATGTCTCCTGTGTGATAGCATCACTCTGTAACCACATTTCTTCGAAGTCTAAGTGAGGTTTAAGTATGGGCTGACCATGTGTCACCGGTGGAGAAATACATCTGTTCATTCACCATTAACAAATCAGTTAATTTCTAATCAGAGTTTGTCAACAATTATAAAAGTAATAGAATCTTGTCAGCCAATGCTATTTGAAAAAAATGAAATTTATTCATGGTCACATACAGTAGCTGTGTCAAAATATTTATGAAAAATTATCAAAATATTAGTTAGATAAAAGTTGTAACATTTCAGTTTGACTTTAGTACTGCACTCACTTATTTCAGAGACAGCTGAAACAAAATAAACCAAAATATGTAAGAACAGTCAAAGTGAAGTATTTTTTTCTTTTGTGACGTAGGACGAAACCAAATGCCAGTGCTTTGAAGTTCCCCCCAGGATAAGAAATCTGAATTTCACTAGCTGAATTATAATACTAATATCCCTTCCTACAAAAGCAGCTTGGCTTCCTCATCTGTGCTGGAAAGTAAAAGAGAACCAGACTTCCTAACATGGGATCTGCACATAGAGAAGGAAGAGGGGCCATTTCTGATGAGATATCATATACTTTTGCTCTTGCTCTAGGCTACACCTGCTTAGCCCAATATGATGATTAAACCCCACCTTGCCTGTACCTTTAAATACAACTCCACTTCAGGAATAGCAGGAAGAAAACTGTATTTGTCTAAGACGTGTCTTTCCCCTGCCAAATACACAAATGATCAAAACAAAACGTAGCAATTTGTCTTTCATTTAATGATGAATGTTTTCTCTGATATTTGTTCACTTTTCCAGAACTGTCTTAATTAAACTGCTGTAATCTAAGTTTCGTATCAAATATAGTAATTTTGTTATTCAAAAGACATAGACCACACATTCTGATGCTTCTAAGTGAGGATGTATACAAAAACTTATTTCATAATTTCTGGAGGCACATAAAAAGAAATAATTGTGTTTAATGCAGAATTAACTCCATCTGAAAATGCTTCTGTTTTGTCTCCAGTTAAAAAAAATCACAGAATCACAGTAACATGATTCCATGTTGTTGACAGTTACCGGCTAGAAAATGTCAATCCAAATTACAAAGCAAATATGTGAAATGAAGTTCATCGCAATGACAGGAAAATTTCTATTTCTTTTTTTAGTTTTATGAGGGTTGTCCAGATCAAGTCTTACATATCAAGGCAGGAATGATGGTAAAGAAAACATCATCATCATTGCTGCATCACTTAGAAGAAGACATTAATCTCTGGGAACAATAACAACCTAAAATCCATCTGAGCCTACCCATGTCAGACTATTCTTTTTCCTGCCCCGCAGTCCTGCCTGGTGCCTGGATCCAGGAAAATGCCACGGCACAAGTCTGATTTAAACCACTATACTTTGAAATGGAATTCCTTGTGTGTTTGTCATTTAACACTCTTTGCTATGAGGCACCTTGTTTCTCCTCCTGCCATTATGTAGATTCCATGTTTCTCTGTGACAGATGCTATACTAATGATATCATTGCTGTGGGGCACAGTACTTAGGCCTGTCTCATCCTGTGGAGCAAAAGTGGCCTGATTTAGCTGCTAGTGCTCAGTCCTTCCTTTCCTATCTTTGACCTTTGCATCTCCATAGAGGTTGTACCCTCATAAACCACATGTCTACATAGATACACCTGTCTGCTTGGTGTATCACAGCTCTACATCAGCCCCGGCACAAGAGGCAGTGTCGCCTTGGAGTGTGACCCAAATGCTGTGGTGGGACTGCTGCCCTTAGAGTCACTGAGCTGACCAAATGTGTTCAGTTGCTGAGTGTTTTAAGACTGATTGTGTCTTCACAAAGCCTTGCCTTAATGTGCAAAGGATACCTCAGTGAGTGTACCGGATCAGATCATCTCACCACATGGGCTTCTGGGACCTTTGCAAATGAAGTTGTGGTGCAGTGCTGACATGAGATGCTACCTACTTATAGACAAGCCACTTGTGAAAAATAATGTGATTTCAATGTGAGTGCTCAAAATCTCCTTGACACTATCTGAGAGAGCAGGATAAGCTTATGCTGAGGCAACAAGGTGTCTTTGGCACTGCTGTCTCCTTGGTGAAGCAATGTATAGAGGTACACTTCCAAGTGCAGCAGTAAATATGTTTATCCCACAGTGAGCACTGTCTTTGGACCATGTAGTTGCAGTGGTTGTTTAAGGTTAGTCAATCAAAAAACTCTTGGCCACAACTCATGGGAAACAGCTATACAACTGTTTGTCCAGTGCTATCCCATTTTCCATGTTCCTCTAGTCAAACTACCTGATAGGGCTGTTCTTTCTATGGTCTGCTCACTTTGTTCTCATCAGCCAGGCATCCTCTGGGACAACAGCTTCCAGCAGTACTCTGTTTTGCTTGCAATGTTCTTTGGTCTCAACTCCAAAGGTCTTCTATCCCTTTCAGTCATCTGAGTCATTGAGCTTGAAAATTGATATACTTTAATTAGTGATTCCTGCCTCACCCAAAGATAGCTGTGATGGATTTGTATTTGTATGCCTAAAATGTGTAGCTATTGTGTGCTGGTATGTTGATATCAATCTACTTGCAAGAGTTTTTCTTATGCCCTACAGCTTTGTCATCTTGGAAACATCATTCTCCATGTTTCTGTCCTTATGGTGAGTGGGTGAACATTTTTTTTGGCAGAATCTAAAATAGCTTCTCCATGAACAAATCAAGCATTATATATAATCACACAGTATATATGTACAAGAAAAGCTTTCATCATTGTTTTTCCATTTTCTGTGGTGTGATCTATGTTTAATGACTGGTTGATTGTATAAGAGGTATCTACCCTGAGGGAAAACTGAAGGAGTTTGCAGAGACTTCTGTTGCCCTTTGCAAGGCAAATGATAATTTGAGTTCTCCCTGTCTGTGTATATGAAGCTTTAAAAACTTTTCCATTATTTCTAAAGTGTTCTTTGAGCATAGTATTTCCCCAGAGAAACTGTGAAGGGGAGTATGAAGGGTCTCTGTCTATCCCATGTGTGAATATTGAAGGTAAAAGATTTGCTCCCAGCCCATAGAAGGAACCAGAGAAGGAAAACAGCTCTATTGTACGTATGGCACCCACCAAGAAATTCTGAGTGTGTGTGTACAGCTACAGTACAGCATAGCGTTGCTCCTGTCCAAAAAATCAGATAACCATTTTACCCTTGTGATGCTCTATTAATCTGATCCCTGATCCACACCAGAACTAAACAGCTTGGATTTGGTGCCTCACACGGTCACAAAGCCAATTACAGCTAATGGTTCTTTCTTCTGCAGTCTCCTGTGAACTGCAGACATACTCCAGCAGTGCTTCCAACTTCCACCCTCCTCCGCACTTGAAATGACAGTCCAACCTCACCATCACCTGTCTCCTGCCTAAGCAAGCTTGTGCCACTTTGCACTCACAACTCAAAAGAGTGCATGTATGAGAAAAATTGGCTTCCCAGAGTTAATGGGTCAGTGAGTGTCCTTATTTGTGCACTCTCAGTCTATCCGTTACACTTTTTTATTAGACTATCTCTGCTGAGACAACCAGAGAAATATGAAGTCCTCTGTAATCTCTTTAATCAAGTTCTCGTGCAGTATCAGTATGGTCCAGCAGATCTCTATGAAGCTTTTAATTTTCACTGCTCTTTTCATCTACTTTCTGGGTACAGGCTGAGAGAAGAATTTCTCATCTCTCCACAGAGGTAGTCTGGAATTAGACTGTCAGTGATGGTCTTGCGTGTGCTCTGGCAATGTAATTTAGCAGGTCATCAGTCTATAATGAAGGCTTAGGTCCCTTCTGGCACTTTCATTTGCAATGGCTGAGCGCTTTGCCTCTTTTTTTTACTGCATGATTTTCAGATAATTGTTCCAACTTAGACATAATTACATTAGATCCGCTATTTCAATGCCATATAGTGCTTGGAGGTTTTTTTTATTTCAAAGCCTGCTGCTGTTATTAAACTTAAAATAACATGGAGATATGAGATACTTTCACAGCAATAGTAGACTTCCAGTCTAAGTTGCCCTTTTATAGTTGACTCACTCCATAACCTAAAGCAGGAAGTGCACAATCATGCACTCACAGCCCTGAAATCCTGCTGCAGTGAGGCAAGGCTTAGCAAGAGAGAGTGAAGCAGGAGGGTAAACACTTGACCTTTTCTTTTTTTTCTTAGCTCCTATTACTTATATTCAGGTAACCACACTTCAAGCTGAAGATATGAGTTTGAGTTACCAAAAGTAACCACTTTTGGGCTTGAAGGATGTTGCTTTCTCTTTTGAAAGCTCTTCATTTCACAAATGGCTTTGAATTGTGCTCTGCTCATGGATCTTTACAGCACAAAGATAATGCTTTTAAACCACCGGAACAATGCTTATCTTCTCTTGAACTTGCAGGTGCTTCTGACTCTTCTATTGCTCCAGTCTTATTTCAAGCACCACACTATTAATTTGTAGAAATAGTTTTTTCCTTGAGCTGAGATTGTTGCTTGTTTTTGTAAATTATTTGCAGTTCTATCTACTTCTACTTTTTTTAAAGGGGCATTTCCTTAAACAGATATTTTTCTCCAAGTGCAGCTTCACTCTTTGGATTTCCTTGTGTGTCACTGGGCACTAGAACAAGCCAGAAAGCCAACAAGCTGAGCAGGGTCCTGGTGAGTTTTAACATTCAGCACTCTGTGAATTGCTTATCTAGGACTGAGGTCTCAGCCTGTGTGAGATTAGGTATTAAATGGTATAAAAAAAATTCAGAATGAGCTATAGATGAAATAGAGAAGTACTTTATAACTTGTCTGTTGGAGGAAGAAGGATTAGAAGTGATGGTTCTTTTGTATATGCATGCACTAAATGCGTAATTTCAGATAGGGCTGATAGCAGTGCAGATTAATAATATTTTCTGATATGTCTTGTGCCTAGGCCCCATTTTCAGTTGTTTCTTATGTTGCCAGCATTTCACCATTTGAAGTGAAGCTCTGCCTGTCATATCTACTCGGTGAAATTCTGAAGAAGTTTTGTTTCTCCTTTTGATTGGCGAACAATTTGTGTTGAGAATATGCCATTTATTCTTCTGATGAAGTCTTCAAGTTGTCGAAAAACAAGCTTGTATGTGCTCAAGAGGCACTTGCTACAGTTTGATTTTCTCTGTCTTGCTGTTTTCAAGTGTAGCTGCTTAGAGTCTTTAAGGCAGTCTCTGTGCCATCAGTGCTTTTAAATGGACTATAAATTATGCATAAAGTGATCGAGGACCTCTATCATATTGTAGATGGGACCAGAGCTTTGGTCTTGAATGCTCCTTCTGAACCACTGAAGCAATGTTAGCCAAACCTTCCCACCCTATGCATCATGCAAGACTAAAGGATGGAGCAGCAATATCATCTTACTCCCAAAGATTCAAAGAGCTTAGTTCCTATTGCAAATCTATGAGCTTTATATGGACCTTTAGAGTCACTTTGACACCTTTCTGATGATCAGAGTAGCTGCGTGGAAGAAGCAGTAAGGCATATGGCCAATTTCTATTTTTCTAAGTAGTGTCAGGAAAAGGATCTATTGCAGGAGCTGTACTGGCAAAATCATTCAAAACTTAATGCAAGAGGCTTTAGGATTGCTGTCTCCCACTGCAACAGTATTAAACTGTGATCTATCCTAATAAAGAGAAAAAACCGCAACATATCTATTAATTTTCCTTCAAATATTACAAAACTTAATTTGAAATCCTCTACTTCCACAAAATTAACAGAATTTAAATATCCCATTCCCACCCTCTCTGCCTATCTCTAACTAGTACTCGCACTGTGACCACCACTACATTTCCCTCAGTAGAATTCATGACATTTTATGCATTTGCAGCAGATGATTAAAATAGTTTCTCTCATTTCTAATAATGCTCTGCCTTCAGTGAAGAACTTGCAGACCTACTTTCTTATGTTCTTCCACTTAATATAAATTCATCTTCTTAGTCTTTGGGATTTTATTTTTAGTGATCAAATTTTCTAAAATGGTTTCAGCAGTTAGAAGATCAATAAGAATAGCATAGAGTCCATTGGTTTTCTTGGTTATTTGGTGGAGAAATCCACCACCCATCCCATCTTGAAGTAATTTACCCTTCTATTACTCATGACATTTATTCTACATTCTTTATGTAGGATGTTGAAGTGTCCCTTAATGATGTGATTATTAGCAAAACTCTCCTCCTAATAACATTGCTTAAATACCTATAATAATCAGACTTCGTAATGAAATTATACAGTGGTTTCTCAGCCCAGTAAAAACTTTTTCCTTTTTTTTCCAGTGAGATTGAGATAGATACTGTTGTCCTCATGCCATTGTTTCTACCTTTACACTTTCATGCCCAGTTCCTTTTTTGATGCACCCCACTGCCTTTAGCTTCATCTCTGACTTTCTGCAGACTGCCTTTTCTCAATACATCTGTTCTAAATGTGGCTGCTATTTTACCACATGCTGTTATTCCATATACTGTCTGATTTCACATCCTGTTCCAACAGTTTGACCTTGCCCAGTCTGTTTGCCAGGCCTCCTGCATTAGTGCACAATGGGGAAGCAGTTTCTTACCAGTCACAGTCAGTAATGCTTCAGGGACAGAAACAGTCCCCTAGAAGCTTGATCAGCAGTCTGACTTTTGTCTCTGCCATTGTGAGTTTTCTCCCTCATGTTCCACCAGCTGTTGCCATACTTTTGTTACCTCATATTTGGTTACCTCGAGAGAACCAAAACCCTGCCCTATTTCCCCCTTCAGTATTTTTCTGGTCTAAAGTCCTTTCTATGAGGCATGCCAACTGCGTTTTTGAGAAATTCAGGATTTCGTACAGCAGCCTGCATCCTCTTTCCATGACTGCCTTCCTGCAGCTAGTTTCTCCCAGATATTTTCAGATCTGCTTTTCTCAATCTTTGCTTTGCAACAAAACCATGAAACCTGGTAGACTGAACTTGAAGGTGACCCACTTTGCAGGTAATGCAAGAACAGTTTGGATTTCAGCATGGAAGTACTAACAAAAAATGATGAGACTGTCTTAAACACCATGTGATAAACTAACAAAATACCTTTTGTGCAACAACCACATCAGTGGAAGTTAATTTCTTCAGAAATGTCCTTTATCCAGATTATTTATTTTAGACCCCAACCTACCAACATTCAATGCAAATTTAGCCTCCTTTTGTACTACTGAAAAATGTTGCTTATAAAATGACAGTAATTTATATCGAGGGTATGTCATCACTGAAGAGTGAGTACACACGAAATTCTGGTTGTACTGCTTTGTTCCCTTCAGTGCTGCATAAGCCCATGTCTTAGAATGAATTACTGTCTCTGATCACAAGCTATGCCAATCCAAGATTAAACTGGTGTTGTGGGAAAACCTGTTTGGAAGTGCCATTATTTTTCTGGTTTAATAAACTAAGACAAAAACTGGAAGAGATACACTACCATGGCAGTTAATGAAAGTCATTGCAGGAAAAAAGGATGCTGATGGCATTTTGCATTGAAGCACAGGCATGTTATGTTGTGGAAATGCAGGCAGTGAAGACAATCAATAAAATCCCCCAGAGCTGGTCAGTTGTTGTTTTGCAAAGCAGCCTTGAACCCACAATGGCAGTACCACACAGTAAAATGAGAATAATCATCAGTAATTCAACAGAAACTGTATCAAACAGACACACAACTGACTTGTGAAGTGCTGAGCTGCTTTCTTTGGTCATTCTGAACATATTTTTAGCATTTTATTTATTTCCCATAGCTAGGTTTCTCTTCTGGGAGTCCTTTTGTTGTTTCCTGCTTAGAAATTCCAGAGTTTCTGACTTCTGCGGTCTTCCCAAGTGATGAGTCTTACTGAGTTCTTACCAAAAGCTTACTGCAGATATGGCCAAGTCCAGGCATGCAGTTCCTGTTCAAATGTGGCACAAAGATGGCAGCAATAAAACACAGCAATGGAAGGGAATTGGTCTTTAAATGATACAATGATCTAGGCAACTTTCAGTGCCACATGGAGGAATTAAGTGGGCAATAAAACAAGGCCCTTCTACAAATCTGTAGGACAGGGTGGCAGAAGTTACAGTTTTTGAGTTAATTTGCAAAGTAGACATCTGTCAGTCCGGGCTAAATCCAAAGACAATCCTGAATCCTCAGCAGAGGAAGATAATCTTTGAGCAAGAGATCAGACCAACCCTGCAGCAAAGACTCACTCTAAACTAAAGCAACAGTTCCTACAGAGAGAGTGGGGAGAGGAAGTGAGGAGAGGACATGAAGGTAAGTTTGCAAGACTTGGAGCTTGAATTATGAACAAAAAAGTCTAAGATAACTTTCTTAAGCTAACACTCCTGCAGAATATGAAAGTGACACATTGACATTTTGTCGCCCGTTTTAGGTACACTGTAGCTGGGTGAGAGGCATTATTTAGGTGCATCAGTAACATGTCTTGTTTGAGGAGCTAGGAGAGGTGTGCACTGGACTGATGCCAGAAAAGGAGAGGGATATGTGCATTGCTTGCCCTTTTCTCACTTGCTCAACTCACCAAACACAGCTGAACTGGAGCAGGGTGCACATAGACTCTTAAAGCTGTTTTGTCCTACAATTCCTCTATAGGAGAATATGAGTTGACCATCCCTGAGATTCAGGCCAGGGTCCCTGTGGAGGACTTGCACTCAGCTTTCTTTTTGAAGAATAAATGCTTTAAATACTGCTCAGGTTACGGTGAGCAAATAATCCAAGTGGCTGACATTGATGAGGTAGTATTGCGGCTGGTTGGAAATTAAAGAGCTTCAGACAAGCTACTTCAGTTTTCAGTGCACCCTACTGCACCAGGAGGATGTAGTTGGGTCGTCTTGAACTAGATATGGTATGGGAAAAGCAATGGTTTACTGTCTGCTGGTGATAGACTCGGGATACCACGGTGCTTCTTTGTTTCCCATACTTACCAGATAGCACTACCTTATTTTTTTTTTCCTACCATGAAAGGAGGTGTTTCTTTCTCTATTTAAGTAGGAAAAACATTTATGCTTGATATAAAAATATCTATTTTTCAGGTGTTTCTTCATGAGTGGAAATACCTTCACTGGGTGTAATTCTCATACAGTAACTTCAAATGTCTAAAATTTAATTATCAGAGTTTGAACTGGTCCCATAGACATACCTTGTCTTTGATGCAAGGAGGGGGCACAGCTGGATGTGGTTTGTTGTTCTGCTGGAGATGCTGGTCTTCTGATAAGACTGAGACAGACAGCTCTTTTCTGGGGATTGGTGGGATCTATACCCAGTAGAAACATATTAACCTCCCCAAAATCTATGTCCTTCTTTCTTAATAGCAGTATTAAGTAGTAGCATTATTCTAGGGGAGTAGCTGTGGACCTTGTACAAGCTTCCTACAACACATACAAACATGTTACAGCAACATAGGTAATCAATTTCCATAGGATCTATTTTTGGGGTTTTTTTGGAGTTTTTTTAGTATATAAAATAATGTTTTAATCTATTACAGCATACTTGTGAGTTTGTACCTTACTAGGGTAGACTTTTGGGGGGATTTCAGTGCTTACTCCCTTACATTACAGAGATGGGTGTGTGGTAACTCAGGCCAACCATGGAAAAGGGTGTTTAGGAGAAAATTGCGAGGTGAAGGGGAATTCTTTTTGTTCCAATATATAACAACTTGATGTTCTTACCTTCTTAATTACCCTAGTAATCAATAAAGCATACTAGTTTTGTTTTGTACAATATTATTCTCTTAAAACTCCATTTGTTATGTGTGTGTGTACATGTACACATGTACATACAAGGTCTATTAAAAAATTCCATAAAAATCATCACCAGCTAAAAGGCATTACAGCTACTAGAATGGTGACTGCTCTCCATCTGTGAAGGGAGCCAAGGGTGACCAGCTCATAATTAAATATAATTTTTAAGTAATCATGATGTGACAGATGAAATTACTCTTTAAATTTCCCTAATTTAAAACCAATCAGTTTAACTTTATTTCTTTTGAATCAGTGAAGTAACTTTTCTATATTGATTCTATATTGGAGTGTGTAGTCGTGGGTGTGGGAGTCTTTTATTATCCATGTCTACTCTGATGTCCTCTTTATCATGAGAGTTTCTACAGTTAAACCTCATGCATGTCTTTTTAGGGTGGCTATCCTTTCCTTGCCATGATAGGACTGAAGTGACCTGTTTCTTCAGATTGTTAGTTCAATCTTCTGGACTTTTATCCTTAAATCCTCATTCCCTTTACTTATGGAAAGTAAGTATTCCCTTAACTTGTCATTAAGTTTCTTTTCCAACTAGTTTAAGGAGTGAAGGAAGCTTTATTTACAGCTCTTGCTTCACCATTAAGTGGGGAGATTTCCATGCATCTTAGAGTCTCACAGTATGTTGGATGGTAACAAGCTGCTACCTGGAGTTGTGAAGGGGAAAAAGCTAGCACAAATATATGCCTAAGCTATGTGACAGTACATAAACCACATCCTAGACTCATTATTATGTGCACCTTTAAAAGGTTGTGACACATGTAGTTATCTTGAGTTTTCCTAAGCACTCAGACTTGAATTTTAGTTTATAGTGTGTATTAGTTGATGGAACTCAAGCTTTTGTCCAGCAGGCCGGGAGCAGCCTGGCCTCCTATGAATCCCTTCTTCAGTCTTTGTACTGGCAGCATAATTTAATAATTTTATGCCCTTTCAGTGACTCAGATACACTCCCTGAGTTTGACAATCTCTACAGAGATTTTCTGTTCGCACCATGGTTCCAGCAAAGAGAAGCAGCACATAAGGGGCTTCAGTGTAGCAAGACCTGGTTTAAGAGAAGGGAACTCCTGATTACTGCCATGGCTGATGTGTTTGAATTTTTTCAATGGACCTGTTTCTCAGAAATGGAACAGAACATATACTTGCATAATTAGGGAATAAAATTACCTGGGATTCATTCACAGTTATTTATGAGTAATAATATCTAATCAGACATTGCTCCGGGGACATGTCTGCACTGGTACTTCCAATTAGGATGTCATCACAAAGTATGCACACACATTTCTGAAAAACTCAGTTCTGTAGTAAACAGAGTTGGTGTTGCTTGCTGGCATTGCACGCAAAGCTCTTCTGAAAAAAGCTAATTGTATTGTGCTTTGAGTATATGAACTGATGAGGTTTAATAGTGAAGGTGCCTAAACTTGTCGCTTTGCTAATATTAGTATTTTCTATTAACAATATTGTTTAAAGCTGTTAGTGCAATGCAACCCTGTTTTTCACAATATTTACTTAACTGTAGTTTGGTTTCAGTGAGGCTTAAGCAGATATTTAAACGTAAATTGTTCCAAGAGTGTGGGACTTCACAGTAAACAAAATGAATATGCAAGAATATTTCAGGGTATTCAAATCAACATGAAGCAAAGCTCTGGGAAGTTGTGTCTTTGCTGGAGCAATACAAGACTTTCTTGTAAGGAAGGATTTTAATTACAATCCCATGCTCAGTGTTTTGAGAGGTTGCAGGCATCTCTCTTGTGTGTGGTTATTTTTTGTGGAATTCAGCAGTTCTTCTCTATATTCACACCCCTGGAAATCATAGGGATCTTCATTTTCTTCAACTGAGCCAGGCAGGCAGACCTCAAAGTGAAGAAAGCAGAGCCCTTATGAGTCAATGCTTTGTGTGAAAACATGCTTTGGACAATTTTTTTCTCCACAAAAGGAGTTATCATAACTAATCTAGAAACCATTCTAGAGAGTTGAGGGACAATGCTGATCTCCCTCAATGTTTGCAGAACAAATTGATGAGCAGGTAGATGAGGAAGATGAACTCAAGTCTAGTACTCTGTGGAAAGACTGGGTAGTTTCCAATACAGTTTTTAAATCATTCAAGGTAAAAAGATATCTGATGAGATTTTTCTGGCATAATAGCAGCGTCCTAAAACTCAGACATATATGTGATACGGTCTTTGTCTCTTTTTCTGTAGTTCACTCATTTTGTACTCTTACAGGAAGATCTCTATTTGCGTTTGAACTCCCTGAACATTTGTCTTCCTGAATATTTGATCATAGTACTAGATTAAAAAAATATCCTAATTGGTGCTTGCCTGTCCCTGGAATGCTGTTAGCTCAGTGCAGCGTGCAGGGGTTCATGTGCTAGTAGAGTTGCGATATAAGAGGCATTTGAACATTTAGCTTTCTGCATTTCATAAGCCTATGGCTTTCCTTGTTACATGTAGGAGCTGTCATGCTAGATCAGAGCTGTGGTGATTCATTGGCTTAATGCTACTGGTGCCAGAAGTAACATTCACATGAGCATTTCAATCAAAAATCAGAAGAGATATAAGATACACACTTTTAACAGGGAGGGTGATTCGTTACTGGGAAGGAACTAGCCTTGGAAGCAGCAAATTTTTCATTTGTGTTTGCAAATTAGAACTGGAGGACTTTCTGGAAGATATGCTGTAGCCAAAACCAAGTTATTGACTTCGGTACGAGGATAACTAGGTGAAATTAGATGACATATTCTAGAAGAATGGGCTAGATGAAGAGACAGTTTTTTCACTTCATTTGTCCTATATACCGAAGAACAAAGTCCCTAGGAGCAGAAAAGACCAGTTTTCTCAGCAGGACAAGGGCCACCTCCGACTTCTCTTCCTCCTCCAGTCATCAGAAGCTGAGAAGGCTTCATGCTGTTGGGTTGATGCTTGCCTTTGACAGAGACCATTGGCACAGCACTGATTCAGTGCTGAAAGTATGCATTTTTACTGAGCAGTTGGGTTTAGAAAATATAAGGCCTTCCTCAAAATCAGCATATTTTTTGCATGGGAGAAAACCAATGTGGCAAAGTGTATGCTTGAGGAGTAAGACAGCTAGGAATCTCAAATTCATATTTTCTGGTTTCTAGAAACTGTATCAGGAAAACTGTTCCACAAAATGTAATCAGCTGGGGTTTGGTTTAACTTATGTCTTTGAAATGTTCAGTAAATTGTGTCATACCCTAGTACCTGATTGTGTGTTAGGGCTACAAGTAGCACCTCTTTGTGTCTGAAATTTTTATTCATGTAGGACAGAGACCAATAGGTGTTTTTGTTTACAATCTCTTTTATAAGACCATTGTGATCCCCTGTTGTTTTCTACCCTGGAAAGGGTCATATTTCATTTGTGGCAGTAAAATAAATACATATGTTAATCAGGGCCTAGATTAGATCTCACTGAACTGCTAAGGGATGATATGTGCAAGGTGATGTTCCTTCATGCCTTTTGTTTTTCTGGGATGGTATAGGCACTTTTGTTTGGATATAATTTCTCTTTTGTGTTTCCTGGTCTTGCCTCTAATTTATCCTTCAAGATTTACACTCCTGGACAGCCACCAGTACACATCAAACTGCAATGAGAAATCCCACAGCTCTCCATGTGCCCCAGAATTCATGTCTCTCATAATTGGCAGATTAATGGGAATCAAAGAAAAGATCAGGTGTTTGCAGCAGCTTGAAGCACGAACAGTTGAAAAAGCAATAGCTCTTATCTCAATTATTTATAGGTTTTGGCCAAAGTGGTAACAGCTAGCTGCCAAAAGCTTGCTAAATCAGCCTATAGAAGAACACTGTCAATAGTGTTGTGTTTCTCAAAGTTACTGAGTATTGCCCCACTAGGATTCAGAATGGCTGTAGGCTGTAAAGGATGTAAAAGATAGCTTTGACTGAAAGCAGCGTGCTGTGTCATCTAACTTTACCATGCCAAATCCTAGGAGCAAAATCCAGCATTGTGTGTTCACTGGTTATGTGCTGCACATGAAGAGGCTGACAGCATGGCTGTATTCCATTGTTTCATGGCTCAGACAATGCCAGTGGGTTCTTTTCAAGACAATGGTAAGACATTGCTGCTGGGGATGATTCACTCCAAGCAACCTTTTCCAAATGCATAAGGTATGAGATATAACCCTTCCAGGTATCTCTAATAGCTTTACCCCCACAGCGCTACCTTTGTGTCCCACTCCATGACCTGCTACACACACTTGCTATAGCAAGACCACTCAGCTTGGCTGCATTTTCAACTTTTCTGGTAGCTGTCGAAGTGCTCACAAAGAAGAATAATTTTGTCTGAGTGTCACAGGAGTGGGATATTAAGACCCACTGAGTGCTGGCTGGTTGCAGTCATTCTGCTCTACAGAAAGCTACATGTAGCAAGGATCCTCCTCTGGTCCTTCTTAACTAGTTTTATAGACACAGACTAAGATGTGTCAGGAAAAGAGTCAATATAGCAGCATATTTGGCAGAAGTCCCCTCATTGCAGAATGGGACGGAGTTAGAGAACATCTTGGGAAATGCTCAGACAGTAACTGGCCTGAAATTGTACAGTTTTCCAGAGCTTCGACATCTGACCTAAAGTTTCAAGGAAATGCTTCTGCCAAATTGGTGGCCACAGGTCTGATTGATCTAATGGTATCCTTCCTTA
This sequence comes from Neopelma chrysocephalum, assembly GCF_003984885.1. Lineage (NCBI taxonomy): Eukaryota > Metazoa > Chordata > Aves > Passeriformes > Pipridae > Neopelma > Neopelma chrysocephalum. The sequence continues at coordinate 8,638,330 of NW_020897694.1, read as the reverse complement.
GAAGATGATGTGATGCTCAATCTCCTCCCTCAAGATGATGAGACAAACTGGTGCTGCTTCTTTTGACTAACATGGTGAGGTATCAAGCTACTAGACTACAGCTGAAGTCCCAGGTTCAGTTCCTAGTGTGGCCCTTTAGGATTCAAAGAGACTCCTGGGAAAGGAAAGAGTGTCCTCTACCTCTCCTCCTGAAGCTATGCCACTGTGCAGCAAAGACATGCTTGATGCTTAGAGCTTTTCCTTAAACCAGTTCTAAGCTGAGGTGGTTATTAACAGGAGGGGGAGACTCCTGTACTGTATGCCACACAAAGTCTGAAAGTAAACTGGAAAGCCGGGACCATGGGCTTCAATCTGCGGGTGAGCCATCACAGCCTGGTACAGCCTGCGCTGTGCACACATGAGCTCCTTCTTCTTTCAATCTCACTGAAGGAGGGTGTGAGAGTGCACACTGTGCCTTCTTCATTACACTGTAACTTTGTATTCAAGTGATAACCTCCTACAAGATACAGCTTTGAACCACCTCAGGTTTTCAAGGCTGGCCTGGAGCTCTAATGCTAAATGATGCACAAATAACAGATATGAATTTCCCAAACCGCTCCCATTGCCTTCTGGCTTTTGATAGAGGGAAAGCAGCAGCTTTCATTTCATATGAAACCTGATGCTGTCTGTCGGGCAGATTTTGGAGGTGCCGGTCCTGTGGGACAAGTTCCATGTGAGCGGTTGTTGTTGGGGCTCAGTTGCTGGGCTGTGCAGGCCTGGGTTCACTTAAACATGAATTAAAGCTGTAGGTGCTATGAACTTCATTAAAAATAAGACACAGTTGGAAGTCAGGTGGTCCTTCAATCTGGCAGACTTCATCTTTTTCTAAGTACTTTAAGCACAGCAGTCTTCTTGTGTCCTGACCCTAAGCAGCCACTTGTCTGCATTGATTTTCTGCAGAGAGAAAAGTGTTTGACCCATGGACTTACCTTCTGTTGGGTTGTTGTTCTGAGCACTGAAAAACTGGTGTTTAATAACTGGTCATTTTGAGTGAAGGTAAAATCTATTCAGCACTAAGGGTGTTAAAATGTGAAAAATCATACAGAAATCTAGTCGGGGTGACAGAACGACACATTCAAGATGAACTCTGAAAATTTCTGTGATCACAAAAAGGAAGACTACATCAAAAAGCTTTGCTTCTAATCCCTCTGTCTCACTATTTTCCGTGAATACTGAACTGGAGCGTGAAGCAATTCTTTCTGCTGCATTTCCTTCACATTAGCATTGGTCTTATGTATGTAAGATTTTTGAAGACAGTGGCTTTTATTGAATTACCGAGTTGGTTTATTAGACAATATCTTGACTTCACTGGAATTTCACATCCTGAGTTTGATAGTTGTGTTATCTTCTGTTGTATTTTTCATAAGGCTGTCATGGCAACAAAGAGAGAGCAAGATTTTCTTTCAAGTCCTCCCTTTTTGTTATCCAGATGAAGTGATGGCTCTGGTGACTAATTGTAACTGCCTTATGAAACACCTTCCACTTGGACATGTCTAACCAGGTGTTTGCTCAGCTTCACTGTCTCATCCCTTTTCCCCTTCTGTGGACAAGCATGAAAAGGTAGTTTGTCTTAAATAGTCCAATAAATATCCCCCAAAATATCAGGCTTTTCTCCATGTGCTCTGCAGCATGGACATCAACACCTCACCTCCAGCATGTAGCTCCTCTTTGTCCCACTTGCTGCTGTTTCTGTCCAGAGCTACAAGAACTGCAAGCAATAAAGGAAACACAGTTTAAATATTGAAGGATAAATTGCTGCAGATTCAGGTCTGGAATAGGTCAGATTAAAAATGAGAGATAAACCACCCTTGCTGCCAAGTAGTGCAATATAGTTGCCTCTGAGATTTTGTCTTTGTTCACATTTTGTTTACAGTAATTTTGGCAGCTTATACTTAAGAGTCTTCACAGTCAGCTGCTTTATCCCTTATATTTATATTTTATTTTCCATTGCCTAATTTCTTCTCCTAACTTCTAACTTTTACCTTCTGCATGGCTGAAGCAATGCCTTTCCCTCTTTGATAGCTAAATCCAAAGTATTTGGATTTGTATTACCTACCCAAAACTACCCAGCTTTAAAATTGTTCACTGTACTAGTACAATTAGTCAGAAGTTCCTCTGTGAGTTATTAAAAACTGATCACAACCTTCATTTCCTCTCCCAGGTAGCTTTTTTATAGGACATGAACTTTAAAACCTAGTTCTTAATGACGTATTATAACCATGAGACAGGGATCTAGCTATTTTCTCATTCAATTTATTTTAAGATTTCACATTACTAGTCAGAAAACATAGGTGCAGCTCATGAACTAGAAATTCCATCTTGCATGCTGATGCTTCCAAGAGATTGCCTTTCTTTGTTGTATTTGAAAGACATTTTGAAAATTCATGCACAGAAAACTTTTCCATTATCCTGGGGTAATTCAGATCCATCAGAGGATGTAAAATATGTAGATAACACACAAAAATTGCACCAAATTAATTAATGCTAAATCTAACTGCAATTCCCAAGGTATTGCTAGACAAACATCATTACAGTAATGTGAACTGAATTTATTAAGAATGTTATCATTGTGGATTTCTCTGTTAAGAAAGGATGCACTTGCAAAGATTATGTTTCTTGTTGTTACTTTTGCACATGCAAAAGCAAATATGCAACACTTGAAAAGTTACATTGCCCTTTTAAATAAACTTCAGATGTTTGTCTGTAAGTAGTCATTTATTATTTTGTGATAAATTGGTAATACCCTAGGGCCCTTCCAGAGTACTTATGCAAAACAGATAATTAGACAAACAGGAATTTAGTTCTCTTTAACATTTATTTGCAGTAATTTTAAGAACAAACCTGCATTCTTTCCTGACAGATGCTGTTTTTGAATAACTTTCATTCTGTTTTGTTTGTTTGAGTTTTTGGTACTCAGGACAAAAGCTTGCTTCATATTTTGAATTATCTTTTATCTTATTTCCACTAAACAAATATTGAGCAGTGGTGTTTGTTCAATGATTTTGATTTTCTTTCACTAGTCTTTTAATTTCTGTCAGCTCTTCAGCAACTTACAACTCCTGTCTATAAAAATACCTTGGAATAACATCTAGTATCAGCTAAATCTTCTATTAGATTGTAATATTCCTGTTACTGCCTTCCTCTGCAGCCATCTTGCAGAGTTGCTGTGTTGCCTCTGTCTCAGAGTGATAACTTGACTCTTGCTCCATGTCCCTAAGTACCAAATGTACCAGGGTGGAGAAAAGGTGTGACTCAGAGATGGCAGGATGAATGCTGTATGGGACAATAGCTTAAATGTGTTTTAACCTGCATCCTATTCTCACCATATCTTAAGGCCATAGAGGGACTCAATCTGCTCCTCTATTTTACATCATGGCGTTCACTCATACATGTATCTATTGAGGTGAAATTCAGAAATCCACATCCTGCAGAACAGGGGAACAAGAATAACAGTCCAATTTATTCCACTTAAACTTGGGAGTTCTGGTGGTCTGGACCACAAACTGATGCCATGAATTTCCACACATCCTAAATTAAATGAGTGTCAACTAGACACCTTAGACCATGCAAACTGGAGTGGTGTTTACATCAACACCACTCCACAGTACAATTTCACCCTGCAATGTGACATCTCTCGCTATGCCCTGAAGGCTAAACAAGACTTTAAAAGAATAATAGAAGATTTGTACTGTGACAGCCAGCCATGATCATTGCAGGCTGGGCACTCTGAAGTGGAAGTGTTAAAAGTCCTTGAGCACTTCTGAACTGTTTGTCCCACATGCCTTTGGACTTATGTTCTGCCTTCCCTGCATTCACTGTAATCCATTGTAGCCGATGGTACTCGGTGCTTCATGTACCCTACTTGACAGGATCATGTCCAAGTGGAGCAGGGAAAGGTGGAAATGACACTAAGCTAAAATGAAAAAGAAAGGTAAATTATAGCTCAGTCAGGGAAGTCGAGGCACAATATTGTTTAAAGACATAGAATTTAGGTATTGATGAAGAAGAAGCAGAGGAAAGAAACACCTACCTCTGAAAACAAGAGAGAAAATAATCCCATGGGGTTTTATCTTTCCAGACAGTAGGACAGCAGCAGCTCAGTTTTCTGTCTGCAGAGAAGTCATGTCAGCAGAGGAAAGCATGATAGGTGTGTTGTCATATTCCCCTCTGAGCTATGCCAGAAATGTTCATCTGAAATTTTATCGATTCAAAGCAGAGAAGAGCATGAAAAGGTGGTAGAGCAGCATTCCTGATCTCCTGAAAATATGTGCTGTGAACTGGCAACAGATGGAGCCTCCAGCATCACCAGTCTTTTCAGGCAGGCTTGCTCACATTGCAGGCTTGTCAGGTGTTTGAAACTTCAGGAAAGGCTCTGATGATGAGCTTCTTAGCACCCATATGTAGCCTAAGTCCTCTTAAACTGAAAGTGGTGCTTAAGTATCACTAACAATTTTTCCAGAGCATTGAATGTCTGTCACCTCATGGCCTCTCCTAACACTGCATACCTTCCTCATCTTACACTGCATATCTCCCTCATCTTATACGAACAAGATGTTTTTGGGGGAAAGGATGGATGAAATGCTGGATATATGAAGATACTCACTATTTTGATATGATTCACTGTTTTGACATGACAGGTTTCCACTGGAGCAATGTGTCTGATGGCGACTGGAATCTGTGCCCTGGTGCCAAATGGGAGCTGTAAGTTGATTGTCTGGCTAATGTTTAAAATCCAGCAGCTACTATCCATCATCCTGGCTACAACTGTTTCTGTAGTGCAACAGACAGTAACCAGGTGAGAATATGGAAGATGAATCTGTCCAGAAAATTCCACATGTACCCAGATTACAGATGACATGTAGGTGCAAAGCTCCTCTGGGCTCCGAGGCAAAGTTGCTTCTCCTACACAAGAGATTTACCCCTTTCCCTAATAAAAAATAAATAGAAGGACCCACACTTTGCAAGGTCTCATTTTGAGCCTGAGGAAGGGCTAATTTCAATCAATGTATCTCTCATATATTTTTCTTTTCCTTTTCTATTTCTTGTATGGGTTTAAATGTTTAGAACTTTTAGTTTGATTTACTGTCTGACTTAAAGTTATACTTCTGTTAATTCCCAGATAGAATGTCAATGTCTAGGATGTTATTTTATTGAGCTATCAGTTCAGATTTACCCCAGATTTATGCTATAATTAATCATAAACACAATGCGGGGTGATGAAATTGTTCTGTGAAGGACTGCCTACAGTATAGCTGAAAACTGTTCTGCAGGACTGTTAAGGAGACAGCTACTTTTGACAAGACATCTGCTGAAGTCAAAAATAATAATAAAAATCAAGCACATTTGTGCTTTTACAGTTTACATGAGTTGTGACACAAATGACCTCTGACTGTGGCAGTGTGTGCTCTCTGGCTGCTGAAAAGGGCTGATGGGTCTTGGTTTTGCTGCTGGCATTGGACCTGCTCACCCAGGCGCTTGGGGATTCACCATCACCATATTGCTGTGCTGTGGTTGTCACTGGGTCACGTGTTTACAGAGCTATTGCCTTTTTTTTTTCTTTGAAAATGAGCACTGCTGTGCCAAACAAAACAGAAGGAACAAAGATTTGAAGCGTTTGCTGAAACCCAAATAATCTTGTAGGGCCTGAAGTGACAGGAGTGGGACAAGCAGCAGCAGGTTGTCATTCAGAGCAGTGATTTCCCTTGCATACTTGTGATTGTCCTGGAGGTTTGCACTGGCCTGTAGGAACTCAGTCTCCAAAAGTATTTTGTGGATCAATTCTGGTTCAGAGATGTTCTTTACATGCTGTGTTATTCTTCTGTATTCTTGTAATTCCCAAGCATGGGAATTACTTGAGAAGACCCGAGAATTTCTACTTCTAGGAAGTAGAAAAAGAAGTTGTCTCGGGAGAGGAAGCAGAGCGTGAGGATTGAAGACTTCACATTTGTGTGCTGAAATCAAATGGTGATCAGAAGGATGGGGATTTGTGCATGAGATGTAGCTGCCTTGTCCACTCCAGAAGCCCATCCTGTCCGTGGGGTAACTCTCCCCACACCATAGTTCTGCTTTTTCTCAGGAGATTAGATTTCAGGGAAGGGAAGGACAAGAGTGTGAGGGTAGCAGCATGAAAGCAACATCCCGTGAAGTTCCACATTTGTCAATGTGAAAAAAATCACAATATTTGATAACCCTTTCACTGTTCTGGATGTGCACGTGCTCTGTGTATGCCATCTATTGGTTTGATACATCTATATCTGAACCTACCACCCTGGCATCTCCCTGTGGTCAGTAGAAAGGAAAAGATACTTCCAAAGGAAAATTTTTCTTGTCCGAAAACACATGTTGAAGACAAGTCAGAGGAGTAGCATTCACTGAAATTTAAACTAGAGGAATTGCATTCTTCATTCCTCAGTAATACAAACTTGGGGAACTTCTATTCCTCCTCTACTCCTTGTGATCAAAGAGCTGGGGTGTTCACAGCAAATACCCTAGATATTTGGAACATCTCTTGAGTTCATTTGATGGACACTATTTTGAGGTGGTCATTTTGAGGTTCCCAGGCTGTGTGTCCCTGGGCCATTTGGAGTGACAAAGGGTGCCAGTGGAGAAGTTCACCCTTATCAGACTTGCATCCTTTTCAGGTAAGGTTTTGTAACTGCCCAAGCTACTTCTTTGGGGATTGTACTTATTGCAGCAGCTCTAGGTCAGCTTGTTAAACCTGTAGGCTCATTGTTTTTGACAGTTCTGGGCTTGAATGGATTGAAAAAGAAGTAATGTTTTCAGATTAATTTAAGTGAGGAAAAGGGTGAGGAAAAAGCTTTTTCGTTGTCTGTATAGTTCTGTACCGGCAAAACTAAATTCTGGAAGGAGAATGGTAAGTGCCTTGTAAAGAAAAAAAGGAAAATGGTTCCTCATACCTTTACAAAGGAGTATGTGTTTATTATTTGTCTCTGACAAAGATCTTCAAAAGCAATGTGAATATATATGAAGAACTGAAAAGCCAATGCAAAATAAAGAAGACATAGCCTCTCCCATTTCTGAACATACTATTGTCTCTGTTGTGGTGCAGTGGGCACTGCAGCAGCAGGACCTGGGCTCCCATAGGGTTTTGCTTTGCAGCCCTGGAGCAATTTGAACATCCTCTTGTCCCTCCCTTGCAGAATCCAAGCTCTCTGACCCCAGCCTGTAAATCCATATGCAAAGCAGTAACCAGGACAAAAAGCTGGAAGCCCAGAGGCTTGCCCAGGCCATCATTCTGGTATTCTGCATATAGTAACATAATTATTAAAATGGCAGCTTGGCTATGTGACCTGTGGTTCTGATTCCCAAAAACATAGCAGATGTGTTTAGGTGTGCTTCCCCACTCTAAATAGTGTCCTTCCAGAAACTAAAGACTACATGTAAACTACCATATAACGTGCCTAATATCCAGGGATTCTCTCTGTTATATACTTTTTTATATACTTTTTTTTTCTCTTGGTGGTTCTGAGCAGTGAGAATTGCTAGGTACCACAATCTCTTTGCTCTCCATTCTGATTATGGGGACTCTGTGGTTATGTGGGGAAAAGGCACAATGAGAGACAGAGCTTCATCTCCTGGTTGACATTGCCTGCTACAGTGTGTCCCACCTGCATGTCTCTTCAACACAGCCCCATCCTTTTTAGTCCACATCATTATACCAGAACTACCTATATATCTATATCTATATCTATATATCTCCTGGTGTCACATAAAAGAAAAGCTGGGTCCTTATAGCCTTTTTCAGTCAGAGGCACGAAATGAAGGGAGAAGGGAGTGTTCTCTGCAGGCTGCCAGCTGCCTCCTGATCAGTATCTCTTTACTGAATAGGAATAAATAGAACAGGGCCCAGATGGGCTACTTATGATTGACAGGTGTCAGGATGTGTGTACAGCTTTGTCAGTCAAGCTGCTCCATGTCAATTGAACAGCTAAATGGTTTGGGTTCCACTTGTTTTCCCAATCTGAAAAGCTTACTAAAATCAAGGTAGAAGGTATAAATTCCAGTATTTTGCATTTTTGGCCACAGGCATTTTCTGTGTCATAGAAATTCAGTCACATTCTTAGTAAATGCTCTGGTGTACAGTTTGGGTTCATCTATGTAACAAGGACATTTGCGTGAAGTGTATTCAGGAGCTGCATGGGTATCATTCAGCATTTTCATAGCCTCCGCAGGTGACTCAGGAAAAAGAAAAGCATTTTCAGATTGCACATCTTTCCAAAATCTGCATAAATAAATACACCAATATAGCTCTCACTGCATATTTGTTATGATTGTCTCTTTGAGACTAACAACTAAATTTTAACTTCAACATATAAAAACATCATTTCTTCAAGTGCTACTCAATCCTTGTTTGAAACTCTGTTTATCTCTAACTGTACTAACAAATCAACATGCTTTGTTAGCTATGGGGTTTTTTGTTTTGTTTTTTAAATTATCATTCATTTTTCCTCTCTTTTAGAAAATGTAGTTTTCCAGGTAGGTAACAGAAACAATGTTACCATATGTACGTGATATTTCACATTAGAAAGGGTGATCAGTGAATTGATGTAAGTATTTGTAAAGACTGCAAAGACACTATCTAACTTTGATAGATGTATTAGGAGAGATTCACAAGTAGTGGCCCACAAATAGCCAATGGCTTTTCCTGTGTGCCACATTCAAAAGAATCAGGATTTTTTTCCACCCTAGATGTCTGTGTTGTATTTTTTCATATGGCTTTTTTGTTAATTCCTTCCATGTAGCAAACAAAACACTGTAGTTGCTAACTTGAGTAGAAGCTGTTTTCTAGAAAGGAAGCATAGAGTTTCTCTCTGTAGTCTCAGAAGGTCTCTTGCTGTCCATATTCTCTGTTTGTGTGAGGTTATGTATGTTTTTGGTAGATGTTGCTTGTGCTCAGCAAGGTAAATAAAATGTTGTATTAAGAACTTGTTTCTTCCTTCAAGTCCCAAAGCAAAAAACCAAGTAAACATTCTTTTTCCTGTATGCAGCCCGTTCACAGAAGCTCCCATGTGAAAACATGTGTGTATACTTAAGGCTAGAGAATAAGTGTTCTGGTTCAGAGTCCTAAGGAATAAGAGGTTGTTGTTCCCACAGCAGGCAGTTGCTGCCTTACAGCTCAGGCAGGCTCTGTTGCCTCCATCAACTCCCTGCCAGACACATGTACAAATCAGCTTCTGTCTCATGTCTTAGGTTTTGTTTTTCTCTAACAGTTTGGCTTTTTGCTAGCTATGTGTTTATTCTATGACTAGGAGAAAAACGTTGTTCCTTCACCGGGGTGACACAGCTTACACAATTACCTGAGTATCTCATTTGAACCTCAATGTCTTCTCCCTTCAATTCTTTGTGGATGCTATTTCCTTTGCAAAGGGAGAGAAGGATTCAGTGAACAGGGATGTGACTGAAATCTTTCACTTGATAGCTCGAATCAGTATTTATAGTATCTTTGGCTAAATTTGGGTGGCATTTTCCTCTAGGATTTCTAGATCACTTTCTGATTCCGGTGTTTCTTGACATGCCATCATTCTCCAAAGCATTTTAGTTTTAGCATTTTGTCCATTACAGGAACAGAGACAAGCCCAATGGCCATAAATCTCATATGCAAAATTGATTCAGTTATTGACAAGTCATGTATAAATCTTAAAAACTGTTCCCAATTGCAGTGCTGTTCAAGAAAACTGTAATCCAAAAGCCTTCCTCCTCAAAAAGCCCCACTATAAAGTGACAACCAGCAGAGAGCTCTTTGTTCTTTGTAACTATCACTTAGCTTCAAGTTGACAGGGTCTAATAATAAAGACAGGTTAACAACATTTTGCTTATGAAGAGCCCTTTTGCAATAGCAAAAGAATAGTTAGGTCATCTCATCCTCAGTATTAAATTTCAGAAATTCATACAAGTTTTCATGAAGATTGGGTAAGAAGTATGCTAGATGTGTGTTTGAACCATAAGAAAAATAATGTTAAACCAAGGTCTTATATGCCTTTTGGTGACATAAGTGTTATGCTTCCAAAAACTCAATTCGCTATGCAGCATTTGCCTCTGACTGTTCTTCTTTGAATGATTTCCATGAGCATTTCCATTTCACCTTTTTTCTTACATAAAAGAATAGCAATATTCAGGAATTTCACAACTATTTTATTTCATTAAAAGTGTTTTATTTAAATGTAGACATTTTGTACCAGAATTTAACTGTTGCTTATTCAGTCTATATTTTAACCAGGAATCAAGTAAAAAGAAAGGGGTTTTTTTTGAAACTGCAACCCAAATCCATACACATGGTGAATTGAGTGTTTATATGTATTTGCATACAATCCTGTGGTGCCTCACTAAACAAATAAATTAGATGTTTTCATGTTCTCCAACTCCCTTAGTGATTTTTCTTCTACTTTCTTCTATTCCACCAAGACCAAACATTTTATATAAGTTATTTGACCATCCATGGTACAGCCTCATCAGTGATCTAGTGATAGGTGAGCAAACTCAGAGAAAAACAAATACTGTTGAATTCGGAGTAATGCTTCCATATTAAAAACAACTACCTAAATATCTGAATTTCCCATGGGATGAAAATTTTGGTGTTTCTATTGCTCCTATAAAAATGCACAAGTTTGAAGCTCTCTTAGGAGAAAAACTGTTCCAGGCAAATTTCATTAAAAATATAAGCTATATTTTCTGAAACTATGTAATTTCCTCATCTACACAGGATTTTAGGTACATTTGAAACTGAAACCACTTTTATAAGCATCAAATGTATGGTTAGAGGCCTAGAAGAAAATAGCCAGTTTTGAAGGTCTTGCTTATTACACTTTATGATGTTCCAAGCTCATCTAAAGCCATGAAGCCTTCTGTAATAATGAGCCCCTTTGTTGCTCTGAAGATGATGAAGTTTGTTTCTGAGAAATGCAGTGCATGGAACTACTCTAAGCTACCACAGATCAGATAGCTGGGACAGCTGGCTGTGTGAGTCCAGTCCTAGGATCTCCCAAAAGCCTTCAACTCTATCCTTATTCCTAAATGCATTCTAGGATGTTCTGAATATCACATACCTGAAATGAGGATGGCAGCAGCACAGCCTGATAAGTCTTACCTGTGCATCCAGTAGTATCCCAGAAGACTTGTCAATAGATGCTGTATAGTTTTGATTTTGTGCTAGTTCAACAAAATATAGAGAACATGTACAGGCTGAAAAGGATGCTGAAGATTAGGCAGGTATTTGAAAAAAAATGCAGAAACAGGCCTTGTAATATTTTCTCCAATCAAAACCATGTTTAACAGTGAGAAAGAGCTTTGCAGTAAACAAGTAAATGCAGTTATCAGTATGTAAGGTAAGTTTTATCATTAAGCTGGCAGTGATGATTAACAAACCAAAATGTTTTATGGCTTGTTAATCCTGGATAGAAGAGTTCCTTATGCAAATAACAACCCTTTAATCTTTTGCCCAAAACAAACTTCCTCTGAGATGATAAAATACCTTAAATTAACTCAGCTATTACTTGTTGACCCTGTGTATTAGTGCGGGTCTGGAGCAAACATAGCAAACACCGTGCTTTTGAGAAGACCAACAGCCAATTTTATGTGCAAGTTCACTTTCCTGAGATTCCCAACCAGTTTTACAGGTCTGGGATGCAGGTATGTGATGCGGATCTTCTGGCTGTGCAGCTCCACAAAAGCTGAATGTCACCGCTTTGTCATTGTCTGTAATACTGATGGTACTGGGAAAATGTAGTTCAGGTGGGTGAATCATAAATTTCCAAAATGAGCTATAAAATATTTGAAAAAATAGCCTTTTTTTCTCATATTCTTAAAAATATAATTAGGTTTTATTTCCTAATATTTTATTCATAAAGATTTAACATTTATCTGGTGCTGGCATGTCACTAATTAAATGCTTATCCAGAGAGAAACATTATTGATATTTCTCCCCTGTAATCAGAAACTTTCCACAAGGCAGTTTGATACAGTTTTTAGAGAGCCATGCAAAATTAGTCCACAAAAAGTCTCACCTTTCAGTAACATGATGGTTTATTTTCCTCTTCTGCGAGCAAAGGTGACTGCAAATACTTTCTGTGCCATGTTCAAGGACAATATACTCGAGTTGTTCTTTAAAGATGTCATCCCACAGTGGGATATGAGACCACCTAGCATACAGCAGGACAGGCAATAATCACTCCTGCATCAGCCACTGGATAAACTGGAACAGAGTCGTGAACAAGAAGACCTAGCCAAACTTCCTTCTTTCTTCCACTTTCTTCCAGACCTTTCTTTTACTTTTGATGTCAGGTGAAAAGAGTGGGATGTCAGTCAATTGTGTTTTGTCCCCAGTTACTCTCAATTTAACCAGCACACTAAAATACATCTGTCCCCACCCCTGTCCTATTCATAGATGCAAAGAAAAGAAATATCTTGTGGTCTTTTTCAAGCAGGAGTCTCTTTGTCCTCCTCTGAAGTTATTTTGTAACATATTACAAGTCCTAAATTAGTCTAATGAGGTGGAAACAAATAGCATTGTAACTAGCATTATAACATATGTGATTTACCCCACAGTAGCTGCAAACTTCCATCTGGGACAGGGAAAAAAAAAGACTTTGACTGAATAGAAGAGCAAGTGCTCATTATATTTGAACTAGAAACCTATTTTAGGAAGATGTGTCATTAGGGAACAATGGCAATACATCAGACAGATCATTGCAAACCAGGACAAGATATAAAGATTGCACTGGATACCGCTAAGCAGTTGCTTTCTTCAGGCAGCCCAGAAGCATAGGGTTGCAGTGAATGGGCATCGAGACTGCAGCATGTTGCCCTAACACTTTCTTGCCATCTAGCTTGTTCCTGGCAGGGTGAGGGAAAGCCCAAAGAGGCTGTTGAGCAGCATGAGTGGTGTGAAAATGGAAATTTTGTGAGGAGTTATGATAGACCAGTACCAAGTGTAGCACAGAAATAAAGCCCTTGCTTTTAAGGTCTCTTCCAACCTGAACTATTCTATAAATCTATTAGAGGGCTGGAGCACCTCTTCTGTGAAGACAGGCTGAGAGAGTTAGGTTTGTTCAGTCTGGAGAAGTCTCCGGGGAGGTCTTATTGCAACCTTTCAGTACTTAAAGGGGGCTTATAAGAAAGATGGGGCCGAACTTTTTAGTAGGACGTGTTGCAATAGGACAAGGGGTAATGATTTCAAATGAAAAGAGGGTATATTTACATTAGATATAAGCAAGAAGTTTTTTTACAATGCGGGTGGTGAAACACTGGCACGGGTTGCTTAGAGAAGTGGTAGAGGCTCTGTCTCTGGAAACATTCAAGGTGAGGTTGGACAGGGCTCTGAGCAACCTGATCTAGTGGAAGATGTGCCTACACATTGCAGGAGGTTGGACCAGATGACCTTTAGAGGTCCCTTCCAATTCAAATTTTTCTATAATTCTGTGATTCTGTGTTAAGGACACATATGTACCAGCTGTAGAATTTCTGTCTTTGCAACAAGAGTCATCAACCAGAATCCAGAGATACACAAGGGAGCTAAATACTTCAGACTCACTGAAATTTGAATTTGGACTACACTGAAAATCCAAACCCTTTAGTAACCAGAACTTCAAATGCCTCATTGGGAGCCTACAGATAAAGCCGAGGATAGAAGACAGTGAACCACCCAATATGCAGAGGAATCAAGGATTGATCTTTATTTGTTCACAGTCAAGTGCTTTTTCAGAGGCAATGCAGGAGCACTGCAGGTGAAGCATGAGGTGAAGCTGAGCAGATGTGCACCTCACACATGTCCCCAAAGCAGGCACTAAACTGATGCCTTAAAATGTATGAGGGTAGCACAGCTGTACAGTCATGAAGCAGTAGCTCATGCTTCTCATGTGCACTAACAGCAAGCCAGCACTCTGGAAGCAGGAGAAGATGCCTCATCATTCCATGATCCATGGCAGATGTGTTTCAGCCCATGCAGAGACAAAAATGTTGTTTGAGAAGAAAGCTACATCTTTCAACACAGCAGGAGATAAAATAAGATGTTAACAGGCTCCTTACCTCAGCTACCCAGCAACTAAAAAGGATTAGATCTATTGTGAAAATCTTCCTGATAACAGCACCTGCTGAGATTTTGAAATTCCTGTCTTTTAGCTTATTAAAATGCAGATGCAGCCTGTTTCTGCTTCCTGAATTACAGTTGCAGTACAAAGGGACCAATCTCACAGCCTTTAACCATGCACATAATCCTTTTGCTGAAACTGAGTTTGAATAACAACTTCACAACCAATTCAAGGGGGCTAAAATTTAACCTGAAATGATTGCCAGGATAGACATAGAGAGCCCTTGAAGCTTCTTTGCCTGATAGACAGAAATGAAGGAGTCTCCACAAATGAGTAGAAAATTGTGGAGGTGAAACATAATTGCAGAATTTCAGCTAGAACTGTCCTTTGTGATTGACCATAAAGCTTGTTCCACAAGTGATCTCAGAGTCTCACAGTAGTAGAATATATGGGTGCCTGATCACTACTTCAGCCTGCCTGAAGACAACTTTTCAGCTTATGTTACTCAGGAATTTGGACTACATGATCACAGCTGTCTCTCTGGTCTTAAAAATCTAGGAAATCTGCTTCAACTAGAAAGTTAATATTCTTCTGGCTGGTTTTTGATTATAAGTGTGATTATATTGTTTGTATCACATGAAGTGGGAATTTTTTCTATTGTGAGCATCACTGCATATGAACGGTCTGACACAGGAGCCACGTGAATGGTATTATAGCATCTTCATCCTTGGATACTGAATAATTGACAAGAGAAGATCCTTAGCAACCTGATGAAACTACAGATCTTGCAGTTGATCTCTCTACCAGCAATACCTCCAGAGCTCCCTCGCAATCTAAGTTATTTAGGATTTTATGTTTCCCTAGTCTAGAGTATTAGGACTATTGGTTTTGGATTATTTAGGAAGATACATAGTCTGTTAAAAGCCAATACAATTATTTCCTGGAACCAGGTTGTCTAGTGTTGGCTTGTGTATCTATATCACTGCACTTGTCTCACATTCTGGAAGAAGAGTACCTCTAAAAAACCAGTGAACTATTGAAGAATAAGAAAGGAAAAATTGAAATTCAATTCCAGGAGAAGGCTAGAGTGTATAATATTGCTAAGCAAACAAAATAACTAGAGCATTCAAGAATTTGCCTAGTAATTCTTCTGTACACAGAAAAGTTTTTTACTTGTTATTCTGACAGAAGGGCTTTCACCTCCATTTGTATAAACTTCGAGCCTGAGTAAAACTGTTTTTATTATGCAGGGTGAGCACTCTCCCTCACCCCTTTCCCCAGAGGAAAAACATGCCTGAACTTAATTTTGTTGTTTGAAATTTTAAAGATCTTAATTCTTAGAGTCTTCGGTCCTCTCTCATGAGGCAAGGACTCACTGCCATGAGTAGAACCTGTTGAACTGTCAGTGCTTGCTCTCAGCTGTGTATGAATTTCATCTCGATCAAGCGGATCAGTGCAAATTCCATGTATTCCACGTGACTAAGTGTGCTTGGAATACACACTGCAGAAATACTAAAGCAAACCAGTAAATTTCTAAAGCAGACATTCTTACAGGAATGCTGAGTGAAGGCTGAAATGTCCGGTTAGGAGATATACATGTATAGTAAAACTCAGATGGTTACCCAAGAATACAACAAAGTAATCATATTAATGAATCATATCTTACTAATCAGGGAAAGTAAGATTTTTCTGGACATGAATTTTGGTAGTGATCCTGTTAAATTCAATTGAGGTTGTGCCCATTGTTTTAATGGTTATATCTATGAGTTACCAAAATGTACTCTAAAGCTAGACTTGCTAATAATTTCAATAACTGCTTTGTAATTTAAATATCAATTAAAAATGATTAATTGTCAAGTTTTACTGCCTACATACACTGATTTAATCTGGATGCATTCCAGACCCCAAGCACATACTCTGAATTTATTTAATCTACTTTTTAATTTCACCTGATATTTTACCAGTCATGGCAAGTTTCTGAAAAATTACAAGTCAGCATTCTCCTTCTGTATTATACTACAAAAAAATTAACCTGAGTCAAATAGGAACACTTGTACTTTAGAATACGCATTGCTCTGGGCTATATATCACCTGCACAAAAAATGAAGAGCCTGATGGCTGAATGGAGTGGCAGTTTCCTCCAGCAAACACATGAGAAACAAATTTTCTTCTGCAGATTTTGAGAGGGCTATAGCACACTGAAATTACTGTCTCTCTGTAAGGGATGATGTGATCCTTCTACAAGCAGTTCCTCCTGGTCATTTTGGGCACCGTGGGGGACAGAGTGAAAGTACTACCCAGACTTTCCCAAGTTCTTGGTGCTAGAGAAAGACTGTGCTATTTGGACAAGTTCTTTGACAGTGTGGCTAAAATTTGCAAGAATTTTCATGCCCAATCTCCCACATTTCAGTGTGCTTGATTTCCCTATGGATTCTCTCTCTGCACACTACAGAAGTGATCATAATCTAGGTGAGCGGGCCAGGGATATTACTGCTTTGTTTTCACTTTGATGCTGATGGCATCACCTGGTGAAAATCCTTATTCCATCTCTGAGCTAGCTGGCTGTGACTTGCTTCTGTACCTTACCCTCCCAGGGAATCTGCCACCTTCTTGTTGTAGGTGAACAGCCCCAAAATGTGCTCATCCATACACTGAGCTGTGATTTTTTTAAAGTTATTAACTTATTGTTACAGAAACATAAAGTGTACTCTGACAATAAACCCTATGAATTTCATCTTGGTCCTTCTTTTGAAAAGAATCCTAAATCTCAGTGGGAAATCACATTCTGATCCCATACCCAAATTCTTCAGGTTTTGTGTTAATCATAAACTGCCTCCAGCCTACCTCTTAGTTGCTCATGAATTGCTGTCAATGCTTTGTTAATGTGTTGTGAGCCTGTTTGTACTGTGAGGCAGGACAGGTTTAAAGTGTGATGTGAAAGAGTGAAATGGGCACTATTGCCCCTCATTAAGCTAAGCAGTGTTGTATGTTACACTGCAGTTTCCAGACACATTTTTCTGGGTTACAACACATAAATGCTGGTTTCCCTCTGCTGCAGATCTCGAGTGTAATGGATTAGAAAATCTGAGGCTAGAAAGCCAGAAGATTCTTTTTCTATAGAAATTTCAGACTGGGTTAGGGCAAGAACCAAGTGTGAGAGATAGGAAGGACACAAAACTGTCCCCCCCTTTTTTTTTTCAATGAGGATGAAGTGGAAATTCATAATGGCATAAGGAACAACCTGTGGAAATCTAGTCTGGGTTTAGAAGAGCTCAGGATTTTCTTTCTGTAGATATTTCCTAGGGGAAACTAAGGAGAGGTTAACTATTTTAAAGAGGTTTTTTCAGGAGACACAGTGCAGGAGACACAGATGGAGGAACTGTCAGCCCAGGGATATGTGAATTCATGTGCACTTGCATACGTACATGGATACATATATAGTGGGATTGAGATAACTGACTTCATGAGGTTATCACATTTTTTCTTTCACTGTGTTATAATTCACTATTTTTGGGGGTCTTTATCCATTGTGCCAATTTCTAGCACTGAATGAAGGACTGTTAAACAGTCTGTGCCTCACATCCGGCAGGACTGTCTGAGCTATAAAAAACCCAACTTGAGTAGCAAGGCTTTTACCATTATCACTTTGCCTTTCCCCCTTCACAACATGTACCAGATGTTTGCTTTTTCAGGAGCCATTTAATGAAACAGTAGAAGAAGACTGAGGCCTTCAAAGTGCACAGCTAAAAAACTCCACCATAGTCATTACTCATTTCCTATAGGGGAAGAATGGGAGAAACGTCTTTCAGGGAAAGTAACTCATGTATCTGGGAAGATAATTCATTTTAAGTTAATCCAGGCATAGCAGAGAAATATCGCTGTTGGTGATTGTTCTGCATAGACTCCATTCTTGATTTGTGAATACCCAGCACCAGGGAATGGGAAAATGTCTCATATTGACTCATGCATTCCTTCATGGGTTATTCATAACTAAGTAGTGCTATCTAATTCTGGCTAACAAAAATGCCTTATGTAAAATTAATAGAAGCAAAACCCAGAAGAATCTTTCCGAATTAAGAAGCTGTCCCTCAAACGCAGTCATCTGAT
Source organism: Neopelma chrysocephalum (assembly GCF_003984885.1). Lineage (NCBI taxonomy): Eukaryota > Metazoa > Chordata > Aves > Passeriformes > Pipridae > Neopelma > Neopelma chrysocephalum. The sequence continues at coordinate 8,620,142 of NW_020897694.1, read as the reverse complement.
AAAGCTTAAAAAGGAATGTTCCTGACTACTCGGGGTGCCTGTTATGGGAAAGTGCTGGGCACCCATAGGTATGAACTACTAACCTTTCATTCTTTATCACTGAGGACAGATGAAACAATACTCAAAGGAGTGAGATTCAGAACATTTTTTTCCACTGTCTGTATACAATGTATCAGCTACTGAGACATTACAAGGTCTACAATGTTTCTTTCTTTTTACTTTTATGTGATTCACATAAGAAACATTAAACCTGAAATCCCAGTGAGGTTTTTATTGCATTAATAATACAGATATTCTGTGCACCTCTGAGCAAAGCTGAGGAAAAACAGCCAAGATGAATCAGACTTTATTCAACACTAAAGCTGGCATATTTCTAGGTCAAAGGGAATTTATTTCAAAAGCACAGACCTCGTGCGGGAATCATCTTGGCAGCACCTCTCACTTTTAAAAATGAACTCAAACCAAAACAAGATATCTACTCCCTAAACACAGAGTCCACTGATTATAAAGGGACCCTAATGAGATGAACCTCTGTGACTGATGTTAGCCTTCAAGGCTACTTCCATGACCAGTTAAGACTTGTTTAAAAAGAAGAGGATCCGAAACCCAGAGATGGAAAATCCCTCTTATGCAACCCTGAAGACAGGTATCAGACCTCTTTCTGGGATATGTGAGCCCTTGTTTGCTGTCAAAGTGTGTATCAGTCAGAGAAAGGACACAAACTTAGGTCCTTCACGGCCTGAAGAGGTATTCTCAACATTAGTCTTTTGTAGTATTGTAAACAAAACTCCTATCCTGTCGCTATTGAGACAGCCAAAGCGACATAGAATTCTCTTCCAAAGCAGGGACAGGATAAAAAGAAGGCTGGAAGAGGTCTTTATTGCAACAGGTTGCAGACATTTATACTTTTCACACAACACACATGTCAACTTGCTATTGGTGTCTTCATGTAAACATACATCAGGCCATACACATGTCAGTCTACTGTTGGTATTTTCATGTACACATATATCAGGTCATACACATGTCAATCTACTATTGGTGTCTTCATGTATAAATATATCAGGATTGGCTGCAAAATAGTAAACTCATGCTGACATAGCTTTTGTCGAGTCATGATGATTTGCAGAAAGTCCAGGAAGTCTGTTTTTGTACTTCCTGTCTTCCATCTTCTTACTTCTTTCTGACAGACTTGTTGTCTCAAACACTATCCCATCCCTGGCCTTCTACACTGCTTTTACTAAAATGCTTTAGTAAAGGAAAATGAATACAACACACAACACTCTTTTCCTCTTTGATTTCACTTAAAACTCTAGTAAGGTTTGGTTCTGAGTTAACGTGTGTGCTCACAAACACACAGAGATTATTTTTTCATTCTGCAGTTGGGATGAAAAAAAGTGGTTAAGACAGCTGCTGTACAGGTAATTTCTGTAGCTGGTCAAGCTGTGGTTTCTGCAAAGCATGTGGACTAATTGCAGCTGATGCAGTTAAAGGCCTTGAATGGGTAACACTTGAGGAAAATGCTCCAGGAACCAGTCATGAAGTTTTTACCAGGCTGAACCTGAGTGAAGCTTGTAACCTGAGAGGGTTTATCCTGGTCTCCATGGCCTTATGATACTAATAAACTAGATGAATTATGTGGACAGGAATGGTATTCAGAGATGAGTTAATCCACTAACTACTGGAAAAAAATAGACTTATCAACCTTTTCACTCATCACCTGAGTAATCTATTCTTATTAGACAATGTCTGAAGAAAGCAACAACCCATTTGCTGAGCTCCAATGGACAAACTCAGAACTGCTTCAAGAATCATAGAACTCAGAACTTCAACTCCAAAAATGAGTTGAATTCCCTATGAAAGGCTATTATATCCTGGTGTCCATGAATGTAAATAACAGCATGAATGAATGGTAAAAGTAACTCATTTTTCCTGGCAGCACAGTCACACAACAATACATCTTAGAGATCTCACCTACAACAGGAAAACTACCCATCATTTGTTGCTGTCAGCATGGAGAGCACTACAGGTAATTATACTTAATGGTGCCAGATGAAGAGGCACAAGGAAGGCCAACCCGTATTCATTACTGCTTCAGAAACTGATTTTAGGCCCATTTAAAAGCACAGCTCTGATAGCAACTTCCAAAATGATCTAAAACTCCGTCAGTTCTGATTTAAACTTCCATGATGGTGTTCTGCACCATAAGTCCTGTAATTGTTGTCTCTAGAGGGTAATTTTCCAAGGCTGCAGGACAGGAGCTGTGCAAACAATTGATTTTTTTTCAACTCTTCAGCTAACCTGAAAAATTGAGATTGAAATGAGTTGCAATTTCTGTCAAATGGCAACTTTTCTTCTCCCCCCCCATTTAAACAATAGACAAAATAATTGCAGAGTAAATTGCAGGTTCAAATCTTGAAATATTTTCCTTTGTTTTTTTGGACTTTAATTTGTTTAAAAACCCGTGAGATTAAATTTTGAATGTTTTTATCTGTCTCTTTTTCTCCTGGGAGTGAAATTACTTGCTGTATTTTACTCCCATGTGCAAGTAGCTATGCTCCCCCTTAGTCCTTTGTCCTAGCTGCATTTTCAGTGTAGAGAAATGCTCCCCTCCTCTTCCCATACCAAGTTGTCTGTCCACTTCAGGGTGACCAGAAGTCCATCACACAGGGCTGTGGTTATGAATCTAAACAAAATCTCCTTGTTTTGTCCCCTAAGCATGTCTCTCCTGAAAACCACCTGGGAGAGGGAGGATGCCGTTCGGTCATAGCTGCCAAGAACTAATGGCTAATACGCTTACAACATGATGTCTTCATAGCAGCCTTCACCTAAAGAAGGGAAACTCTTGGGTATAGCTAGCTGAGAAAAATGTTTTCAGGTGAGCTAGATCTGATGGACCTTGTCTCTGTGTTAGCTTAGCAAATAGGCTGAAGCAATGCCTGGGTGAGTCCCTTATCAGAGACAGCTCCTGGATGCTGGATGAGGCACCAGAAGACTGGAAAAGGACATATATGGGGCCTATCTTGAAAAAGAAGGATGAATAGACTGAAGAATCAAAAAGGCCAAAACAGTTAGCCTAATTCAATTATTGGAAAAAAACTCTGTAACAAAACAAGCAAAAAATAAAACTGTAAGCCTCTAAGCAGAGACTGGGTAACTGTCAATATAGATTAGTCAGGAGTAAACTATTTGAAACCAGTGTACTTAATGAACTAAGAAAACATAGTTTTAATGCTGGGTGGATAAACTTGCTAAAAAAAAAACCCTGTTGATAGTTGATATGGTTTGGAGCTGGCTCCCTGCCAAGTCTCCAAACCTTACCACAAGAAGTCCCCCCCCCATCCCAAACCAAGGGAGAAGAGGGGAAAAAAACCAAAAGAACCGAAAACAAGAGAGAGAAAGCAATATATATAAATATATTTACACTTATATTACAGTTATGTACAGTTGAAATATATATACAATTTCACAGGGAAAAGGGAAAGGGGAAGGGAAGAACAAAAACCAAAATTATATATATATATATATATATATATATCCTGATCAGTAGCCCAAGGTCTATCAACTAAAAGAATTAGCAAAGAATATCTTACTACTCTCCTTGGGACAACAGAGAGTCATGCTGGAGTGACTGCCGGCAGCCTCCGCCTCCCAAGGTCCACAAGGCCTTACCAGGCCTCACTCTCCAACCTGGCAGACTCAACAGCAGGGAACCCGCACCTCCAAAGCCGCCGGAAGGAAAGAGAGAAAAGGTGTCTCCTCCTTTCTTCTTACACTCCAGCTTACGTAAAAATCGTAGGGAATACTGGGTAAATCTGGGCACTTCCTTGGTTACAAACTGGTCACCAAGGAAGGCCTAGGCCAAACTACCACAATAGTTAATTGTCAAAAGGAACCTTGAGTTTCCTTGAAAACTGTCATGAAGTCTGAGATAACCTCAGTGTTGTTTCTGTTATGTGCTTTTTCCTGTTACGTTGATGGTAGAGGGGAGAATAGAGATATTAAGCTGGCCTATAAAACAAGTTGTTAGAGACCGTGAGGCAGGCTCAGACTCCAAAATAAACTTGACAAACTGAAAAAAGTGGTTGGTAAAAAAAAAAAGAGGATGCAATTTAATAAGGACAAACGCAAGATACCATGTAGGCAGAAATGCTTCAATAAATACAGAATGGAGGACAAATGAGTGGGTCAGTGGAGTAATGATGTTTTACATCACCTCTAGATGTGACCATTTAATGACTGAACTCACGGAAAAATCACATACACAGATGTGATCATGCAAGGGTTGAGCAGGAAGAGTTGATATTAGTCATTATGTTTTTATTGGATTAAAAGTCTGTAACTCCAAAACCAGTAAGATGCTGACACTTCAGCTGGATTGCAGATAGACCCCGTTTCAGCACCAATACTGCAGTACAGCAGGAAATGCTAAAACTGTTGGACTGACAGAGGTAGGGGCTATTTTGATGCCTACAAATTTCCATAGGGAGTGAAGTGTCACCGCAGTAATTCTGTGGATTTTTCCTCTCCATTCAGTCCAAGTGTAAAGGAAGCTTGCCAGCTGCCAGCATACAAGGAAAGTTACAGTCTGAACTGCTGCAAAGTTTATTCCCCTTCCCCATGATTGCAAAAAGAGGTCACCCCATGCAGCAGTGACTCCATTCTCAACGGCGGCTACAGGAGCATGGAGGACCAGATGAGCACCATTCCCTCCGTCCCTGCAACTGGCAGGAAATGCCTGTCAGTGGAGAAGTAGGGTGCACAACTGTATTTATTACATCGTGAACCAGATGAATTTAGCTATAGACACCATCGTATACTATTACACAGCCTCTATGAGAGGGAGGCTCCTTCACTGTGGTAGCAGACACTATACCTTCCAAAATATGGCTCCACATACTGGCTTTTCTCCCCAGTTCACTCCGGAGTAGCCTTCACTTCATAAAGGCCAGCTGCCTACCTTGTGGCTGCAGTGGTCCAATGGATGCCACCCTTTGTCCCTGATGTCTGCCACCCTAAGCAACTGGCTACATTGGCTACACACGATGCCAGGTTTGTTGGCTACTCTAATTTGCTTTCTGAAATTCTTGGTGTCCAGTGCTAGCATAGCTTGTCCCTACTCAGAAATGTTGCCTGAATCTTTTACTGAGAGATATATTCCCAACATGGAGAATACTGAAATCAAAACTGATAACATGAAACAAATAGAAACTCCTGAGAGCAATAGACTTCATTTACTGACAATAGACTACAAGATAAATTACAGCAGCCGTAATGAAAACTAAGGACTGCAGAGAAGATAATGACTATTTGAAGGTACTGGTGAGAAAATGGTGAAGGGTGTTGTGCTACATGGTACCTGTGACAGGAGATTCAAGTGCTATCTAGAGGTTTTAGAAAAAAAGGTGGCATAAGTTAAATAATGTGCAATAGGTTGATGAAATGAACAAATCTCATAACATTTTGGTATCTGCCAGACTTCCCTAAGCATTTTGAAGATTTTCTCAGTATCTTTCCCCTTACTTCTACTATTTACGGATGCCCTCCACTAAAAAAGCACATGTGGGAAGCCTAGGGGTGCACGCTGAATAATTTCTGGAGGAAGAATTCACTCATCTTTTCTCATTCTTGCTTTTCAGGGCTGAAAAAATGACGTTGTGGGATGACTGGTAACATGGTAAAGTTTCCTGGTGTTGTAGAAATACCTATATAAAGTATATCTCAAGACTGAAAGTTGCTGTATCAACGCAGCCCTAGGTGAAAGAATAGCTAGAATTGCAGGCAGCTGTGCCCAGAACTTCTCTTTGCCAGGCCACACTGGGATAAAGAGAGTTTTTTTGCTGCTGGCTCAGAAGAAATGATTTTCCGTTCAGGGACTCTACATACTTAGTTAAATGACCACAGAGCTAAAGAGACAATTAGTTAAATAACAAATAGCAAAGGAAGTTTGCAGGTGGAAGTGAGTAGTGTTTGGAGAGAAACAGGTGTGTATAAGCAAAATTTTTTGACAAACATCTTCTGGATGCTGCAGCTTTTGCATTTCTGTCATGTGAGAGAGCACCTGTCCACTCTACCATTTGGTCTCACCCAGCAAAGACTGGGTGCTGTGCTGCCTAAAGCTGGGGGAGACAGAGGGAGCCATTGTCAGCGGTTTCTTCAGCTGCTGCATTCAGAGTCTTGACAAAATTGGTGCAATACTGACAGTTGAGAGCTTCATAGAAACTGTCAGGTGGGAGCCTGGCAGTGCTCCCGCTAATTAAAGAAGTCAGTCATACTCAGCAGAAGTCAAGGCCGTTAATGTTTTGCATGCAACCTCCTCCTTCCCCTTACTGCAGTACACACAGCGACACAGCCTGCCTTGGGTGAGGCAGTGCTCTTCCTCTTCACCTTGATTTTACTTGGGAGAGCTGTTTGTGGGTGAGGAATTTTTCAACCTGACAATCCTTTCTTCGTTTTCAGGGGTAGGAACAAGCTGTTTGGTGGTGCTACCTGACAGCTACTTCCCCTTAAGGGCACACACAGAGATCATCCCTCAGAAAGGCAGCATAAACTGAAGGTAGTGTTTTAATGCAAATGCAAATTGTTAAACCCATGTCAATGCTCTTCCGGACCTGAAACTTGGGAACTAATGGTATCCACATACTGAAACAGGCAAATTAGTATTTTGCAACTCAGACCTATGCCATTCTTGGCTGATTAGTGATTTTGGAACATCACTTGCAGCAATGGAAACCAAAGCATAGTTTAGGCTTTAGTCCACGGCAAGTCACTTCACCAGAGGCAGGTTTATGTCCTCAGGGGAACATGACAAAGGGAATAAACACAGACATAGAATCACAGAATAGTTTAGGTTGAAAGGGACCTTTAGAAGTCATCTAGTCCAACTTCTCTGCAATAAGCAGGGACACCTACAACTAGAACAGGTTGTTCAGAGCCCTGTGTTGCCTGTCACCGGAGTTGGAGCATTGATGACCTCTCTGGGCAGCCTGTGCTAGTGTTTCACTGCCCTCATCATAAAAAACATCTTCCTTATAGAAGAAATAGAGGCCCTGGTAAAAAGTCTGTCCCCATCTTTCTTATCAGCCCCCTTTAGGTACTGGGAGACTTCCCTAAGGACTCCTGGGAGCCTTCTCCTCCCCAGGCTGAAAAACTCCAACTCTCTTAGCCTATCCTAATAGTAGAGGTGTTCCATCCCTCTAATCAGTTTTGTGTTCCTTCTCTGTACTTGCTCCAACAGATCTATGCCCTTCTTATTTTGGGGGCCCCAGAGCTGAACTCTGTACTCCAGGTGGGGTCTCACCAGAGCACAGCAGAGGGGGAGAATCACCTCCCTCAACCAGCTGGTCATGGTGTTTTTGATGCAGCCCAGGGTTGGTTTTCTGGCCTTCAAGTGCACACTGATGGCTCATGTACAGCTTTTCTTCCACCAGCACTCCAAAGCCCTTCTCCTCAGAGCTACTCTCAGTCCCTTCATCTCTCAGCCTTTATTGATACTGGGGGTTGCCCCAAGCCAGGTGCAAGACCCTGTGCTTAACCTTATTGAACCTCACGGTGTTCATATGGGACCAGTTCTTGAACTTTTAAGTTGATAAAAGCTGATATTTCATTTCTCTTATTTCTAAGACGATTTTTCTACGTTTCTTTACGTGGATATTTAAAAGAATTTTGCAGCTACCCCGCATCATAGTAATGAAGCTGCATGCTCACTGACTGCAGAAATAATGTTGCTAGCTCACTGACAAAAGGCAGCTAAGCCACGAAATAATGGAGCACAGAGAGAGATAAGTGAAAGGGTCAGAATGATAGTTTTAGAGATTTTAGCTGCACTGTGACAGGGTGATATGTGTGAACTGAAGCAAAGAGAGCTAGAGGAGATGTTTGTGGGACTATTAGTTTTAATGCAATGCAAAACATGCAATGACAAGGAAAGAACTTACACTTCAGTGCCATAGAAGATGATTCAGACAGTCACAAAGGTCAAATGAGGGGAATCTAGGAAAAGCTATTAAGACAGATGCTTATGTGATGTCTTTTATTGAGTTCTTGATTGGCTCTGAACAGAAAAAAAAAAGAAGAAAAAGGAGCACCTCCATTTGGAGTATGTGGTTTAAAAGGTTACCTAGACTAGCCTAAATCTGGAGGTGATGGTTAGTAGGAAAAACAAGTTCTTGGTGTGACATTTAAGGTTTTAATGAGTATAGGGCAAGTTCAACTTAATGCCTATATCTAGTAGAGATAGCAAGTCTAGATCTAGGTCCCAGCCAGCCAACTAAGGTGTCTAAAACATATTTGTTCAGATGGTATTAGGATTTTAAGACTGTCTAATAGCAGTTAGGCTTGAATGAGTGTCCATAGACACTGATGGATTAGGACTCCAAACACAAGAGCCCCTGGCACACCCCAGAGTTGTCCTCTGTGGGGAAGGCAGAAATAGTGTTCAAAAATAAGATGTAGTGCTTAACAAGTGCTTGCTTGTCAGTATTGAGAGTGATGTTCCTGCATCTACCACATAGGCGTAAGAAAAATAGTCCATAGAAGCACAAGGTGTGAAGATAAAACAAAATAAAGGAAATGCAGTGTACATTTAGACTCTATTGTAACCCTTCTCCATGGCCTGATGTCAGTTAAGTTTCATACAAGTCTTTCACACAACAGTACCATCAAAACATATGGGGCAAAATACATGCCACTTCTAAAATGTGGGTTGTTTATTTTTTGTTGTGTGGGTATTTTTTTTTATTTTTTTATTGATGGCTTCCTTATCTTTTTAAGCCTGAGCATATGTATTTTATGAAGTGTCTGATTTAAGAGTCAGGCTCAAGCCCTTCAAGATTTCTTTCCCATAATTTTTTTCTATACAATAGGAATTTTGGCTTCTTTGTCAAACTCTGTCTGTTTTATTCAGAATAAACAGCTAGTTTATTCCATCTATCAGGTGAAGACTGTCCAGTTCTATCAGGTGTTAGAGAAAGTGGAAAGCTCTGACATCTGGATGGCATGAGGGGCAGCCATAACATTAGAATTTGTGTTTGAATTGCAGTACATACCAGGATTTGATGTTTGTCTATTGTGTGAGCATGCCTATAGAAAAATGGTTCTTTTCTCTCTAGACAGGGAAAGTGGAAGCCAGTAGTGGAACTTCAAATTTAGTAGACAGAAGATCTTGAGAGATTGCTGGAATGGGACCCAGTGAGAAACCAAGGAACAGAACCACTGGTTGAAATATGTGAAATAAATAGTGCATGGTTTACAAAAGGGGCCACAGTTTAAAAGAGTGATGACACCCTGTTGGAGGCTGTGGAGCCTCAACACTTGAGCAAACTGGGGTTAGGGGGAGTGGAGCAGAAGAGGAAAATATCAGTGAACAGGCAAACTGCAAATATTTGGCAGTAAGGGCAGATCTGATAAGGACCAAAAGAGGGTCTATGTTTTGGACTTTGCAAAATCAGCTGCATAACTGAGTCCAAGATAAAAAGAATGGGATTATTCCCAATAGGTGAAAGCAACAGGATTATTCCCAGATCTGAAGCTGTATCTCCAAACTGTATTTAAAGCTCTGGACATAAAGCTGCAGTCATTCAAACTTCAGGCAGATTACCCCTGAGTTAACATGATAAGGGTTTCTCAGATCCACCAGCAGCATCCAATCACCTGGCCCTCGGCTAAACACAATAAATAAGCCTTTGCAATAGCCACATCACATACAGTTTGAATTGTGATCCTTCAGTCCCTTTGCTACTCCAGCAAATTAAAAGTCTCACAGTTTCTCCAGAAAGATTGCATTCCCATTCAGCGTGTTTGACACAGAAGCAGGAAGGCAGCCCTGCATGCCAGGGAGCAATCTAATTCTATTAAACAAATGCATTTATTATTTTGTATTATCCTGGCCATGGCAGGTGCCCCTATTCATGACTTCATACAGTATCCTGAGTCTCTCATATCAATATCTGATTGTAATTTTTTTTTCATGGTCTATGCATTATTAAAGATGTTTGTGATGCATAAATCTCACATCTGTCCCTTCAAGCACCAAAGAATTATTTGACTTATTAGATAAATGTGGCATACCAGATAACACCCCAGAATATAGTTTTGTATAATTTGTTGAGGGCATTCAGGTCAATTCAGAAGAACAGTTTGAAACTTGCTGAAACACATTTTTAAGGCTGTCCTGAACCAGGGTCACATTTCTCCATTTCCAAGTCATTATTTTAAGTCAGAAATAACTAAAGCCAGCAAAAATCAAATGTTCCTGGGAAGGAAAAGTCCATAAAGCACAGAATGTGCTAGAAGTTAACTTATCTTTGAATTGTTGTCTTTCTAAATCTACCTGTGCTTTTTAATATGCATAATCACACCACTGGTTTTAGAAGTTGCACACTTCTAAAGAAGTTCACATTTTAAAACCTTTTAAAGCAACTTCGACCTGCAAAAAATAAGAACTACAATACAGTTGTGTTCAGGGAGGCGTTTTCTAGTTCTGATTTTCAGGCTTTTCTTGCATAGCAGTGTTTTCTTGATTTGTTCCTCTTGTTTGAAGGGATGGTTTCATTCATCTTGTTCTGTACAACATAAGTTGTGTGATGTGAGACACTGTTGAACTCGCTCTCCTCTAACCAGTCACATCAGTCTTTTTTATTGTCACTGTGCTAGTAGATGAGAGTTCCCAGCAATCTCAGAAATTTTTGTTCTGTGCCTTGTAGGCTTGAAGAGACAGTGGGAATAGCAGAGGCTCCAATGTTATGGCCAAAGGACTGCTTTCTCCCTCTCTGCATTTCTGTTCCCAGCAATGACCTACCAAGAACCCCATGCCTGTTCCTGTTACACCCAAATGGGTCGCAAAGTCAGCAACAGGAGCATAATATTCTGGTTCATAATAGGTAAATGGGATGTGGAATATGGACAATGAAATTTAGGAGAGACAAACAAGAAACAGATTGGCAAAAGCAAAAAATCCAGCCATGGAACTGAAAGGACAGACAACACTTGCACAAGGAAAAATATATCTACAATTATTTAGTCAGAAAAAATATGTTGGTAGAAAAGCAAGATTATGCCCCATCAGGTCCTAGTAGCTCCAAGTTCTCAAGACCTGTGAATACTGCCTGGGGACACATGAAGAAGTGTTAAGCTATTAGTCAGGCGGGACGGAATTTTTTGGGGCCTCTCCCATCAGCTCTGTGGAGAGAACGAATAATAAAATCGACCTGTCACAAGCAGCAAGAATGGTGATACTGCTCATGCAGCTATGTTCAAACCACACAAAGTAAATATGAAGATTTTATTTTACTTTTTTTTTTTGTGCAAGGGTTTTGCTTCTTCTCCAGTGCACTCTTCAATTTCTCTGGCATGTTTGCGATCTGCCTTAGACAGCCTTTAATGCTACTCTGTGGTCCCACTGTCTCACTAGAAAGTCAAAGCACGAAGCACTAAGAAGTTTTCTACTCCATCATTCTTTATTTTTGGTGATAAGAGATATCTGCAGATCGGGCTTTGGGGTTGGTTTGGCTGCCAGGCTGCTTGCTGAGAGGACCATGCATGTTGTTTCACTGAACATGAATTAATTGGAAGGATACAGACTACTGTCATGCTTTGAAATCAAAACAGCCAGGTCCTGTGTGGTTTACTGATAAAAGACAGCTGAAGGAGGACTGGGAAAAGGTCAAGACAGAGAAAAGAGCAATCGTTGTTTAGGATAGTAGAAAGTGTGCGGAGGGAGTGCCTGGGTTACTGTGGCTTGGAGAAACTGAACCAGCAAGGGGGCTAATCAGCCGAGCTCATTAATGGAGGAAAACAGAGGGACAGAAAGTGTGCCTGCTGCTAAGAGAGACTTCAGAGAGAAGAGTCTAGAGAGCCTGGAAAATGTCATGGTGCTACTGCTAGCTCACTCCCTGCTGCCAGCAACTGTAGGGAACCAGTCTAGAGGAGGATCCCTAGGCTTGGAGCATCTGCTAAAGCCCTGGTCTTGCTTTGCTGAGACTATGGCAAGCACGGTCCCCGGAGGAAGCAAATTGTGATGTAAAAGGCTGGGGTGTCCCTGCAGTGGCAAGGGAAGCTACTGCAGAGTCAGATTGACCAAGGACACAGGGACTGATTCCAGAAGGAGCTTATTGAGCTGCTGTATGGTGAGTTAGAGGTGAAAGGGCTGTCAGCAATGTTGGATGTCGATGTCTCCTATCTGGTCATGTCAAGAGCAACAATAGGAGTAGAACCATATGACCTGATAATTAAAAAAGCTTATTCTGCCAAGGTTTCCTTCTGACTTGAGTTATGGCTCTGGGAGGCAGTAAGAGGATTGTCAAAGCTCAGCATGGGGTGCTGCTCAATAAATAATTTTTCATCAGGGTACGGCCAGACTCAGAAAAGAGCAGAATATGGCCACAAAAAGAAGAAGTTAGGTCTGGAGTTGGGTAGATGAACAAGAAAGGCCAGAACCTAAAAAGAGTAATAGTCCAGCACTATAGTTAAATCTAAAATTGGTGAAATAATAAACATTAAGGATATTTGGCTATGATCATGAGGAATGAACAGGGTCAGTGTATGTTTTAGTATATAGTAATGCACTTGATTGGTTGATAGGACTCTGGATGTGCCAGCAGGGTACAGCCGTAAAGGCTAGCTGGAATAAATCCTAAGCCTGGAGCACTGCTGTGGAAAGTTCTTCTTCAGGAAGAACTTGCAGGGCAAATGGAGGGAGAAATTGTTGCACTGACCATCATGAGTGAAACCCAAGGCAGAGAAGAAGGCTTGTCCAAGAGTTCAGAAAGACAAAAGAGGGAAAGCAAGTTGCAGAGGGGCACAAGGTGGTTGCAGTTTGGCAGAAGGATTTCCCTCCTCTCCTTCTCTGACTTCCTTGGCCCTCCTCTGCCAACACATCTCTTAGTCATTCTCCTTGCTCTCCCCCTGTGCTATGGAGTGTGGTATCAAGGGTACAGATGGACATAGGTCTGGGGCAAAAAATGGTAGTGTATCAGTGTGTGCAGAACATTATGGGTCAGAGAGACAAGGGGAAAATGTTTGAGGAATAAAAGGTCTTGGGAAGAGGAAAAAAAATAAGAGAAAATAGCACATAAAAGAGTGTGAGGAGGGAAAGATAATGAGAAGAGCCTGAGGGAGGGGATAAAACTTGTAGGGGATTGAGTGGAAATGGGAAAGTACAGAAGGGGGGAAATGGAGAAGGGAAGCAACAGAGGGAAGGAACAATACTGCTGTTTGTAAGGAAGTGAGGAAGAGGGAAAACATGAAACTTGGATACTAAAGCAATGGAATGATATGAAAGCTGAGGAATTAAATGAACATGGGCAGCTTTTAAGGCATTTATTATCTTTTGTCCATCAGAAGAAACCATATGAAACTCAGTGCACAGAAGAGTTCATGGCTGAGTAAGATGGTGTTACCCTCCCTTTACTTTTTATTCCCAGTTTTACTATCTATGGTATCTTACTCCTTATACCATACTCACACGGCAACAGGTGACAAAATTATATATCTAGTTAGATGATTCTGTATCTTATATTTGGCTAACATAACTTTCTCCTTATAAGTTCTTTTTTCACTCAGAAGTCTGGATGTAGAAGTCAATGATGAGGTGTAGCACAATGAATCCCATCTAACTTACAAGGTTCAAGATAAGAAGCCTTATGGTGTAGGAAATCAAGAAAGCAATAGACTGGCATGGCAGAGCAATGGGGCTTTTCCTTTTGCACTGCTCAAAAGTGCAGAGAAGACACTGTCAGCATCATGACATAGGAAGTCTGAGAGTGTGTATCCATGGAAATTGCAACTTCAGAGCTGGTGTCACAAGGGCCAAAGAATTTTCTAGTCAGCAGAGAAAATGTCTGTGGCATACATAAGGTTGGTAGGCAGAACATGTGGATCCCAAAAGCCCTGAAGGAGTTTGTAACAGTTAAAATTCAACAATCCAACAAAATACTGGAATAACTAAGTAAAAAATGCAAAACCTAGGGCTTCCCTGCTGAACTTCGCCTGAGAGGAAAAATTGCCAAGAGTTGACCTACAAAGGGAACCTTTTGCGTGAGTTAAGTTTGGAAAGGGAAGGGAACCCAGCAAGAGTTTGGTGGGAGGAAGACATGTTTTCCACATGTAATTCCAGATGACAGCTCTGTAGAGAGAGCTTGATGAACAAGTCTGCTCAGACTTGGGGAAGAGTTTAAATTTCCAGCTCCAGAGTAGATTCTCAGCTGGTAGGGATCAGATGCATTTCTATTGGTGGAGGACTTCAGACCTACTTCTCTCAAGAATACAACAGATGAATCCTATTTCTTTTTCATGGAGCTCTTGTCTTCAATTATTTCTTTTCATAAATGTGTCATCGAGTAGCTTGTCCTCATATGGCACAAGAGACATTGGTGAGATGTTGGCAGTATCTGACAGATTAGAAAACATATTATCATTTGAATTATGATAAGAAGTGACAAAATAGGCAAGACTTAGTTTACATTGTTTTTAAAGACATACTACATCTTTTATAAAATTGGTGAGAAAAACAACAGAAAAGGATGATCAGCCTGACTTGAAGTTCTGTGCAATATTTTATAAATCAAAACACACCATTAATTCATGTTATAAACTACAGGAACTAATGACAAAACTCATGAAGGAATCCATAGAGAGTGTTTTTAATAAGTTTGTGGGAATAAAATAATGATTGTTCAATGAAAAAGGTATGTTGGGCATAAAGGAATGTGCCAGGAAGAATAACAGAAGAGCAAAAGTAGAAGACACTGAACTGGACTTAGAGGGTAAATAGCCCTAAATGTGTTGTTCCTTAATTTGTATTAAATGGTAGTGGATGGCTATGTCAAAAATATCTTTTTTATTTCTTTGCCTTCTTTCTGACCACTTCTTTGAGCTGAATTAATCAGAATATTAGTGGATCTGGTCATATATTCCCTGATATCTACATGCTGAGAAGCAGAGGGTCTCACTGAGTAGAATCTTCCCTGCAGGAACTCCTCTGGTGTAAGCCCTTGCTCTGTGGAGTCCTATGGCACATGGCAGTCAGCCAAAGGATGGAGATGGAAAATGGGCTCCTCTTATTCCTGCTACAGCCACTATTGACAGATTGTTTCTTATCAAGACTGTAACTGATCAGCTGTATTAGAATCCAGGACACTAATTTCTAATTTTTTTTACTATTTCCTGAGAAGACAATTATAGTTGGAAGTGTGCAGAGAGAGAGTCTGTTTCTCCAGGTTTCCTTCTCCTATGCTCCAAAAGAATACGAGAAGGAGAAACATGAGGAATGATGGGTGTGCTTTCTGGTTGTGACTTACAGTGATACTGTTGACAGAGGGCACATATTTCTCTTCTCCCTTCCTGTTGCAGTAACATCTGCTCTAGAGGTTGAATCCTGCTAAGTCCGGTCAAACTTTATTATGACCCTTACAAGATCTACTTTAAGATTTTTGTGAGGTTTTAGGTGACCATGTAGGTCTTCAACTGTGGTAGTTTGAGACCCTCAAAAATCCAATTTCCGAGTCCAAGCCCCTCTCCCACATCTCACCCCCGTGTGAGATGGGTTTTCAAGACACAACACAAGACTCAATATGGGGGGAAGAGAATTATATTACAATCACTACACAAATAAATATTGTAATACATTATATACACAATCGTAACTATCTCTCCTATGATAAATCAGTATTTACATTGGATCAAATCTCTTTTCCCTCCAATAAAAGTCCAGAAGGGAAAAAAGAAAGATCCTTTCCACTTTCAGAGCAGCAATCTCTCTTCTTCCATGCAGTAGTCATAGATGAAGTTGTAGCTGGATCTCTTTCCATTATACACAAGGGGGGGTCTCCTCTCACCCCTCTCAGCCCTTCAATTCCAAGTGAAGGTCTCTCTCCCGTGGACTGCGATGCAGGGACAGGATCGCTTCACCACATCATATCACGAAGTGCAGGGCATCTTCGAGAAGGTCCCTTCCTCAGGGGATTCAAGCTCCCTTGAGTCAGAATGTCTAGGGCAGCTTTCATTTGAAAGTCTTTGCTTCAAGCGTTCCATCAGAGCTCCTGTGCTCTGTCTTAGGCTGCCAGCCTGGCGGCAGCAGCGAGGGGGCAAGACCACTTTCCCCCGCATTCCTTCTGGCTGTCCCGGTCCAACTTCCAGGATACCTGAGCTTCCTAACTCCTTTTTTCTCCCGTGCTGCCGCAATCCAAGACTCCTCTCAAGTAGGAGTCCACCGCGTCCTCTTAGGAGGGGTCTCAAAAGGGTTTTGGGGGGTTTTGATTCAGTTCTTACCCCAAAACTCTCTCTGTAGAGCTTAGTCCTCTCTCTCTCTCCATTAGACATCTCTGTGTCTTCCTACTTGGCTGCATGCCGCCTTTGCTGCTTCTTCTTATCTCCTTGGCTTTCAGCCAAAGCCTCCGTTCACTGCTGCTCTGCTGCCGCTTTCAGTATCTCCTGCTGCTGCTCACAGTGGAGAAAACTCCTCCAGCCTTCTAGCCGTAGAACTCGGTCCAGTTTAACACTGTTTCCGAGTTTCTACAACCCCAGCTGGGGCTGGGGGCCATGGCCCCCAGCAGGGCTCCTGCCCCTTCTCGTGGCTTCACAACATGGCCACTCTTTTTTCCAACAACCTCATCATCCTTCTTTTCCGGTCTGGTATGATATGTTTAAATTTCACAGGGGCGCTGATTGGGTCAACACCAAGAAAGACACCACCCCCTCGGGGGTTACCATTTTTTTTTTAACTCCAGGGGGAAAAACATCTTTTTTCCCCACCACATCAACTCAAATTGTGGCTTACTCCTTCACCCACTGAAGCCTCAGGGCACATACACTTCTGTTCCTGACATAGTGTTGGAGATCACTCTTCTCCCACACGGGCTCCCAGAGGTAGTCCTTTGAGCCCAAATCTGACTTGATTTCTAACACGATCATGATACTGAAAGAATATTTCAGCTGCAGAATACAGAAGATATGTAGTCCAGCTGATTAATTTTACCTACAAAATAATAGTGCTTTTAATTGGGGTAGGCTTTTAATTAAAGATTTAATTTAAAATTCTAGACGTTTAGGAGCTCTTAGTGTACTTGGAATTCTAGATCTTTAAGAATTTATCTTACATTAAAGGAACATTTTCAGGTTTAAATGCGTGGGAAAATATTACAGTTTTAGTATGTGCCAAATATCAATATTCCATTGCATTCTTTAGTCATGAGAAACAGACACAACTATTTTGAGATCCTAATGAAAACATTAAAAAATATATTTTTATGAATAAAAAAATAACCAGGTTTGGAAATATTAATGATCGCTTGCAGTTTCTGTGAAATGTATTTATTTGCT
The DNA here is from genome assembly GCF_003984885.1 of Neopelma chrysocephalum. Lineage (NCBI taxonomy): Eukaryota > Metazoa > Chordata > Aves > Passeriformes > Pipridae > Neopelma > Neopelma chrysocephalum. The sequence goes on along the minus strand of NW_020897694.1, from coordinate 8,602,826 downwards.
TCTTCACTTTAATTTTTCAGCTACTGCATGTCTGGAATGTAAATGTTTATGCTTGTGTGGAAAATACAAATAAAAACACAACGGAAAAATCAATAGATTTTAATATATAGGGTAGGAAAAGCTTAGCAGAAGGGCAGTATTGGGCAAGAGAATAAGACAAATTCAGACATTTTGCTGTATATTGGCCAGACACAAAAATGATCCAATGTGTATTGAAGATACTGATTTCAGTGGATATTGTTTCAGGCCTAGAAACACTTGGTTTAATACTAAAGAAGTTTAGCATGAAAGCTCATTAGAAGTCTTTGGCTTACTCAAGAGAAATCAAACACCTGAAAGGTGATTTTCATGTTGGTCAACAATATTAAATGACGCAGTTTTTAAAGATCTGTCTTGGAGTCTAACAAAAATATATGTGTTAATGGATGTGCAAAGCTGTCCTGAGCACAGCTGGATTTCCCATTTAACATGCACATTTAAGATGTTAAAGATGCTCCCTTCCTGCCCTATAGGAGAAAATTAACATCTTTCTGAGGTTTCTGAAAAGGTAGAGAGAGAAAACAAGTAATTCTAAACAGATAACAGCCCAATGTTTATGGAATCTCCAAGACTGCTTGCATAAGTAGCAAGTGAAGCTGTACTCCACTTTTCAAGTGAGTGCTGACCTACTGGTTTATTGGTTCTTCTCAGGAGGAAGCAAATTTGTCCATTCTGCTCATCTGATTAGCTGTTCTGCACTGCACTGCACTGCACTGCACCAAAAAGAAAAACCCAATCCAAAAAAACCAAAAAAACCCACCCCAAAACAAACAAAAAAAGACAAAACAAAACAAAAAACCAAAACCGCCAACAATAATCTCCATTTCCCCCCTTGCTAAGAGAGAAGGATAGCTTAGCCTGCTCTGTAATCCAGCAGGCAGGGAACTTGCCTAGCCTGCAAGAAATTCAGATTAATTTTTCTCCCTCATCTACTATTGAATTGGTTACACAAACTGTTTGAGACAGCCTAGCTGAGACAACAGTGGGTTTTTCTTCTCACAAACAATGCAACAAAACAGTTAAGATTTTGTTGAAATGATATTTCTGAAACCTTGTGCCCTTCAGTTCCTTTTTCTTCCCTGCAATTCTCTTTTTTCTTCATGAGATGTAACCAAATAATAAATATTTTGTCGAAATAACCTCAGGCAAAGGTATAAACCAAACTCAGCAAAACTACAGCACAGTAAAACTGAAATACTTTGTCTTCTTTGAATGTGTGTTCTTGCTATTTGTTTACTTTCTTCTACATTAGTACGACAATGGTGTGTAGTTTCACGGCAAAAAATGTTTTAGTGGAAAGAGAAAGTCTTACACCATTGCACAAATTCAAAGATGCAGTTAAAAATCTTGTTTGTTGCCTTCAAAAACATAAAAATTTCTCAAAAGAAATCAAAATTTAACATAATGTGAAGTGTTCAAATACTGTCATTTGTAAAAATCTTATGAAATGGACTTGTTCTGAGTTTTTCACCAAGTCTTTATTCTTCATACCTGATTCACAGTGACTTTATTGATGTCTTGAGAGGAACATCTTGAAATCAGAGAGTTGAAACATCCATGCCTTAGAATAGCACAGAGCATTTTTTTCCCTCCAGACTTTGCAGAATTGGTACTAGACAGCTATTTTTATGCCACCAGATTTGCCATCTCATGTTCCACTTTCTCATTCACTTTGCTGGTATTTTCAGAAACCCCTGACAGCAACTGAATCATTATAGGGAGGTCTGAATTACCCAAACCCTCCAATGTCCTTTCTGTAGACCGTCACTTTCCTAGCATGAGTCTTTAAGGTTTCTGTGACGCAGGAACAGGAACAGCTGTTTCTGCTGTTTCTGCCATTTAGTGGACAACTCTGACCACTTCTACCTCCATTTGCAGAACTGTATGCTTTATTTAGAAAATGACATTTTGACTTGTACACTTATTTGAGAACACAGTTTGATGATCTTGAGCTCTGAATACGCTTTTCTCAGCTGCTCATATCTACTTTTACCTTGCCCAGAGAATCTGAAATCACATGGTGGGAGCAGCTCTTGTTATTGTGGGAAATCAGTCATAGGTTACCAGCATTTGCCAGCTGCTTGGGGACTATGAACTGAAGCTACTTGGCAACTATGAACAGATTGGATTGCCATTGGAAATGGGATTAACCATTTAAAGATTCAGAGCAATCATCTAGCAGTGTGTGGCTTGAGCGCTTCAGAGAGAGACACCCCTGGGAAGAATGACTGAACATGTTAAAGCAGATGAAAGTACTCATTATTCTTCCAGAATATGGGGTCCCACACAGTTTATACGAGGCAAGGATGATGAGCTTGTTGGAGCAGCCAGCTGTGAATATGGAGCTGGAATATGTCATTGAGGAAAGCAAGAACTAGATTGAATTAAAAGAGCTGACAAAGATGTCGTCTTATCTCCTTCAAGCTTACAGAACCTCTTGCAGGAAAGATGACTCAAAATTTCTGTTTTCAGGAAAACCCAAAGGGGAATCACCTTGCTCAGGCTTCACTGAAAGAGAGAGCTTTTGGAAAATCTGCAAGTGCAGAGGGGTCTTTTCATGTAACTATCTCTTCAGTTTCCAGTTGTGCAGAAAATATGCAGTACAAATCCACATCGTGTGGCCTTCAGTGGGCAGCACACATGAAAAGTGAGAAACTTAAAAGTGTATATAATTGTGAGTATGTTTCTGCCAATCGCTTGCTTCCTTTAATATCTACAGTAGCTGAAGGTTGTCAGGGTTCATAAAGGTCAGCACACAGTCAGCAGAAAGTGCTCCAGACACAGATTTGAAAAGGACTAGTCCCCAGACTAGGACCTTTGTGTATTTCTATAATGATATTTGATATTCTTTCCCTGAGTTGAGGATATGGATAATAATTCTCCAAGACAAAGTGTTCTCTGCTCTGCTAAGTTACCCCTGCCATGTTACCTCTATTCCTAGACAGACTGTGTAGCATATCCTCAAGGCATGTGCAATGTGCAAAGCTCTTTGGTGTAAAGTTTCCTAGGTTGCTGGAAAATATTTTCCAGAAGTCTTTTATTCAAATAATGCTACTTTTCCCTCCCTTCCTTATATGAAAGCAACACATTTCTGCTTTATCTTTTTTTTTATGCCTGAAATGAAACCTTAACTGGATGAAATTTCTCTATCCTACTTGTCTCTGTGAAAGCAGTTGTTGTACCAACATATACCATATTGAGGGTTGGCAACTGGGAGGCAAAAGAGTACAAAGAACCAGTTCTCCAAACCTCTAAAATACTCAAATCCTGTAAATTTAAAAAAAGTTTGCTAAACCTTTTACTTGTTGAAAACAATGGGCAAACAAAATTATAAAAAAATAAGTATTGCATCAAAGAATGCACATGCAATGTAATTTAGCAGAAAGAAAACTGTTTTAGTAGTAACATTCATATACTTTTAAAGTTCTTAAAACACAGGCCAGCCCATCCAGGATAAATCTTGCCCAAGCATAAGATTTTAAGTAGAGAGTAGCAAGGTTTATTTTACCCACAAAAAAGAACTGCAGCCTGAGCTTGAGTGTGAGGCCAAAAGAGCATTGCTGAAGGGCAAAGACCTTTATCTAATCACCAATACAATTGTGTTAGTATATTAAATGCTCTGTAAAATTAGTCTGCAAATATAGAAACAAGAAATGCTTAACCTGGTCTCCAGACAGACTAGATCTAACTTTTAACTTTCATTTTGTACCCAGTCATGACAATATTCACTAGTGAGTCCTTGTTGAGAAGTTGAAAAAGATCTTCTTCACAGCCCCCTGTCTGCAGACTATGCTTTAGCATATAAAACCATAACTTACACATTCTCTGAGCCACTTACAGTTTTCAAAAGTTTACTAGCACTGCCATATCGCCTCTTCAAGTGGTCTTCTCTAAATGTATTTGTTACTTACTCTTTAGGACAGGAGCTGTTTGTGTGTGAACAACAATGCTGCAGGGTTCCTGGGTACCACTAATGATTTACAATTGATTAGACAGCTAAAAATAACCAATCAGGGTGAAACTCTGCTTTACCGTACCCACTCGCCTGCAGCTGAGGTGCTCAACCTGGGACCATGGGCTTTTTCAGGGTGCCTCATTTTCAAAGTAGAGAGAGAGGGTCATCACCAGATAGGAGCTCAAATCACCTAGCAGAGATGTCTTACTTTTATAACACTGCAGGACTGAGAACTCCTGGCTTCCTGGCTTAGGCACGCCTCTTATCTGCTTATCAGTAAGGGATGAGTCTGATCCTACACCTACCACAGAGTAAATCCTTTTGTCCCTGCAAGGAGGTGGTTCATTCCAGGAAATAAGAAAGAAATTCGCTCATGGATTTGGTTCAAATTTTGAAGTAATTTAACAGAATGTTCACTATTTGTACAGGCTTTTTTTGTGAATACTGAGTAGATGAAGCATTTATCACAGCAACTAAGGAACTATCCTAAGACCAGACTGTGTGCTAAGTCCAAAAGCAGAGGAGAATTGATCATGTCTATGAACAACAACTTACTAACAACAGCACAGTTTGCTAACCTGCAGCAACATGTTTGTGTGACTGAGAATGAGTTTAAAATTGCTGCCAAAACTAACAAGCAATTTGTGATGGTAATCCAAATGCAGCATTCCCTGCCATTGAACCAAATGTAATGCCCTAGGTTAGAGTGAGGACAACACAAGTTGAGTTATGAGTTGAGTATGAGTTATTTCCTATGCACAGCAGTATGATGATCCTGTTTACTTGTGTTTAGGCTAAAATTAGTATTGCTAAGGCTCCTTCAGCCCACCAAGAAACTCAATATGCATCACTAAACTTGTGGCCTTCAGGTATGTTGGTGTACCAGTATCTGTGATCCTTGTGCACCAGTGGTTATAAGGGCCTTGTAACATTAGACTTCTTCAGAGAAGAAAATTCACCATTACAGACATTCACTTATAATTAAACTTTGCAAATCAAAAGTTTAAACAATAAAGAGAACAAATGATCCACTCACATGGAACTCTTTTTTCCCCCCTGGAATGGCAGTTACCCTCACAAACACATTTAGCCAAATGGAAAAATTATCTTGCTAATGTCTAATAAGATTATATGTGTTTAAATTTATGCTGTATTTTATTTAGCTCTGCTCAGAACTATTGTTGTGATTCATTGAAAAGGTACTTATATGTGGGAAATATTTTGTATAATAAAAAGAACCAACAATGCAAAACCCATAAGTCCTAAACTCCCTTACAACTTAAAGCCAAGTCCATGTCTTATGGTGAATATTTCTAGTCTAGTAAACCATGACATTGCCCTCAGAAAGCTGCAAATCATGTAACTTCTCCCAAATGCTTCCTCCACAAAAGCTTGAACAGTGAGCCAATCAGTTATACAGCAGCTGGGATCATTAGCAGTAGCTAATGCCATTAGCAGTGAGTACAGTTTTACACCAAACTTTCCATTTTTGTTCTTGAAGTGTACTAGCTTAATTTGCAATGATACATATTTTCCAGCAACAAGCAAGTGCTGCTTAAACAATGGCATCACTGATAAGAAGTTTAAAGGAGTTGGTCTTGCTCTGTTGGTCCATTTACCTCTCCTTGTAGCCTGAAAGGAATTCTTGTTATAGTCAAGGGAATTCTTGTGCAGTGCAGAATGCTGACTCCAAGGTAACAGCACAGATTTGTTTCAGCATTTTCTATTAAAAAATGCTATTTATGTTTTACTTCTACCATTTTCCAAGAAAATTCATCGGATAGATTTCTTTTCATATTAGGTATAATTCTCCTTCCAGACTTTCATTATACAGTCTTCACAGTCTTGTGTGCAGCTAGAAAATAGGGTTTGATATCCAAACTCAAATACTGAAAAATGTGTTCATGAGAAAACTGCCCTCTTCAAGTCCCTGTAGGTTATACTTATGCACAATGTATATAAATAGATCAGTGTTATTCTGTCACATAAATAGGAGTTACATATAAAACCTCATCTATTTAATTGCAGTCATTGTTATCTCATAAACTGACAGTTCTGTTTTCAATTTCATGCAAGTTTTGGCCTTCATAATAATTTATGGGAATGTGTTCCCCTTTTTAATGATGTATTTGAAAGCATTTAATCTAGCTGATTCAAAAATGTGTCACCTTCTAGTTTCAAAACACAGTGACACAGATGTGCATTTTAACATCTGCAGAATTTGAACCTGGATCTTTGTTTTGACGATGAGCATTTTCACCATGAGAATGCCACATAGAATTGTATAAACTACCAAATGCCGCTGTCTCTGTGACCCATCATAGTCTGCTAAAAGAGCTGCTCCTGCTGGAATGTGTGAAACAAGCATAAAGCCTCACTATGCCTCTGGGTCATGTGAGGAAAGGTGGAGGAATCCCAGTGTGCCTTTCCTCTGTCACTGAATTGTATTTGCACCCAAGGTGCTCAGCTCGTGGTTTCCCCATGGGAGGGGAGCTGGGTGAAATGTGCCAAGATGGGTGAAATGTGCTGAGATCTGGTCTCTGCAGATGGTGATGCCTGAGCCCTCTTGAACTGGCAGCTGACTGGAGTTAGTCAATGCCTCCAGATTGCCCAGAGTTCATGTCTGATGAGGAATTACTCAGAGATTAATTCATGCACCTCCTGAAGCTGGAGCTGGCTCTCCAGAGGCACTCATGGTGTCATGCAAGACAGCCAAGAGCAAACTCAGAGTAAGCCTTTGCTCAATAATAGGCCATCACACTTCTCTATCAGTAAAAAATATTAAAACAAGATATTAAAAGGCACTCGAGAGTGTCTGGGGTTCACATGATTCACAAAGTGTTTGCTAATTAGTGAGGCATTTATGGTGAGGTAGCATGGAGTATGATGCCTCTGAGGTACAATCCAAGAGGCACTGCAGCCCAGGCTGGCTCTTCAATGGCAGATTAAAAGGTCCATCTTCAGAGCAATGTATGTGTACATCTTAGAACAGTTGTGAACCCTACTCCTTTTTCATAAGGAAAATGGGGAAAGATAGACTTTATAAGAATAAATTGCACTAGTTCACATATTTGTAGAAATATGTTTCTCTTTGAAGGTGAATCAGCTTCAGAAAGAGAAGTTTTCTTCTGGTCAGTTATCTGCCAGGATCCAGTGAGTGTTTCATTGAACCATTTGTGTGTACACAGAGAAGATTCTCTTAACTGCTGCAGTTGCTTTAAAAGATAATCCCGCTGGAAACTCCATCTGTACTGAATGTAAAACCTCATCAAGACTAAAATGCTTCCAGAAAATCCACAACTCAATTTCAGCTACAGCTGTGCTACCCTACTAATTGCTACTGTCTTTTAGTTTATAATGTTTTAAAGATATCTTCAAATCATTTGTTTCCAGAAAGAAAAATATATTGTGATGCTGTAACAACATTTTGATTCAGACCTCCTTTCTTGCACCCCTGAAAATAAAGACAAGGCCATTACCTGTTCCTAACCTGACTACTTGCCTTGAGGAAACCAACTCACACTGACAAGCATTTATGTGCTCATGAACATGCTCTTGAAGGCCTCAAAACTAACTTTCTACTGAATAAGACTCACATTGCAGAATTAGACTTAAGGACCTTAAGGACCTGTTTTTGCTTAGGACATCAAGGAAACAGTCATCTCTTACTTTCCTAAAGATTTGAGAACTTCCAAGCTGTTTTTCTAGCAACAGAAGTATAAAACAGCTCCACCAGCTATGCAGACATGTCATTCCACTGCTGTCAAACTGTGTATCTGAAATTTAACTAGGCACAGGGTGATGTGATCATGGTCCTGCTGACTTGCGTAATTCTATCATAAGCCTTCCTGATCTTTCATGTATTTATTAGGAGAGATTTATAGAGATATTATTTCTTAACACTAGTCCAGCAATTTTTTAATGCAGTTTATGCCTTTCAAATCATCAGTATCATGATCACCATGTTGATGAAAAGACTTCCAGAGACATAAATTAGAGGCAAAATGGGATTTTGCTCATGATACAGAGGTGTTAGTCCTCATGAGACAGTTAATGCCCTGTTGACTTGTACATTTACCCAAGTTAAATGCTATGTTATCTAGATTGAACTGTGGGCACAGTGTGCTATGAAATCATTACAAACCCATGCACTTCAGCTGATGCAGATGATGATTCTTTGCGAGTTCATTTCTTCAGACACAATCTTTCCATAATGCAAAAAGCCAAGAAAACTTCTAAGCAGATTCCCGTCCTTCAGCACACTGTCTGAAATTATTGCAGGAAGAAAAAGAGTGTAAGGCTGGACTACAGTACAAGAAAGCTGTACAAGCAAGACAATGAGCTACTGGAGAGGGTCCAGTGGAGGGCCACAAAGATGATTAGCGGTCTGGAGCATCGCTCTTATGAGGAGAGACTGTGGGAGCTGAGCCTCTTTAGTCTGGAGAAGAGAAGATTGAGAGGGGGTCTCATCAATGCACATAATTATCTGAAAGGTGGGTGCCAAGAAAGTGGTGCCAGACTCTTTTCGGTGGTGCATGGTGACAGGACAAGGAGTAATGGATATTAACTAAAACACAAGAAGTTCCACCTCAATATGAGGAAGAACTTCTTAATGTTGAGAGTGACTGAGCACTGGAATGGGCTGCCCAGGGAGGTCATGGAGTCTCCCTCTCTGGAGACATTCCAAACCCACCTGGATGTGTTTCTGCTCTAGGTGGCCCTGCCTTGGCAGGGAGGCTGGACTAGATGATCTTCAGAGGTCCCTCCCAACCCTAACAATTCTGTAATTCTGTGAATAGGAATTTCATTCTCCAGTGCTATAGCTGAAAACACTGAAAATGTTGCCTGATTTGAAAGAGGTCCTAAAAAGCAGAGGTGATAAAGGACCTGATTGCCTATTAAATGCATGTTATGCAATCCCAGGAAAGAATCCAAACTGTTTTGTCTTGCATCTTACTCCCTGGTTTGTTCCAATAAAACAAAATTACCACCTTGGATGTTTAGGTGGGAATTTTGCAAGACCTTGTCTTGACTTTGTAGGTCTATTTTGTAAGAAGCCATCCACAGGATTTTGCTGGATAAAAAATCACAGTGGCTGCCATTAAAACTGTCTGCCAGTTAGCAGGTCAATATCCCAAGAAATTGATGGTTTAATTACAATACTATAGACAGATGCTGATGTTCTAGTGTAGGGCATTGGCTCTATTCTTATATACCAGAAAAGAAAGTAGTGACCTTCCAGACTTCACAAGGAAAGAATAGAGGAATTTGACTCCTTGGCAAAGCAGAGTTGTTTGGTATAGAATGTACATACATTAGAATTCCCAGGACAACAAACCCAAAAATAACAAACAAACAAACTAACAAATACAACCAAAAAAACCCCACCAAACCCAAAACCAGAATGCTTGTAATATGACTGATAGAAAACACTTGAGCACACTATCATCTGAACCCTGTTGTCCTGATGATCACCCCATTCCTATGGCAAAAGAAAAGATAAACGCATATGCAGAGCAGAATAGGTGGGTGAAAGCTAAGGATATTGCTTTGCCCCTGTTGTTGTGTACTGGTCTGTACCTACCCCAGCACCGATAAATTAAAACAGTTGAAAAGAGGTGGTTAGAGGAAAGGACTTAAGAGCAGCCATTCCCTGCAATATATTGTTTGTAACAGTCACTCATAAATTAACTGGCAACTTCATTATATGCAGCTCTTTGCAATATGAAGTTCCATTCTGTCTTCTTTTTCCCTTGATGATGTAGCAAATGTTCAACATTAGGCCAGTTGTCTATCAAAGCACATGCCTTCAGGGTGGAGGGAAAAGATGCTGCTGAGGCCTTGATCTATCACACAGATGTCCTGAGGTCTAGGCTAGGATTCCCACCCCTTTCTATCTACAAATACAAAGCACAACACTGTGAGGGTCGCTATGGGGAAAATTCACTCTATCTCAGCCTGACGGTGACAGATGACAAATAATGGTTGCAAATAGCATGGCTCAGGAAGTCTACATGAGGTCACAACACAAATTCTATTAACACACACATTGGGTGGCTTCTGTAATCCAACTTTGAAGGGGATGGAGATAAGAATCAACAGTATATTGGTTTGTTTGAATCTCATACAAGCAACATGCACAGAAGGGCTGAGACAATTGAGCCCTAGTAAATAGCACAGATAGGAAGATTGCTGCCTTTACCCAACAGTGAAAGGAGGTTTACAGAGTAATTAACCATTGTTTTCTATAGTATGACATGTTTAACTTCCTATTGTGATTATTATTCAAACATGAGGCTTGGGAAAGCAAATGTGGGGAAGTGCTCTTGGAACAGGTCATGCAGAGTGCCCTCAGTGTTTCTGTTTTCTCCTGCAAATGGTCTTTGTCAGTAACTCAAGTGGATCTATGGAATCCACTTGTAGTCCCCATGCTCATATTCCTTGGCAGATAGGTCTCCTAGCTATTTTCCTTGGCTGTTTCATCAGTACAGCTAGCTTTTTCTTTCAGGCTATGCTGGATGCCACACAATGGTGTGACTAATTGAAGTTGTTTCTTACCCTTCTTCTCCCCCAGATCTCTTGATTAATATTTTGTTGTATACCTTAATTAGCACATTTCTGGCTTCTGGCTGCTTGTAATTCAGAGCTTTCCGAAGAGACCCTAGTAAAACTTTGCACGTTGCATTATGACAAATATTGCAGACACAAACTCCTTACTAGATTTGTAATTATATCATGCCCACAGAATTCTATTAAAAACCCAGCATGACACCACAGATGGTAAAATGGGGAATGGGCTGCTTCCTGTATGCATGGAATTAATTCTGGTAAATCCCATCATAATTATGTTACGAAGTTAGACCATTAAAAGGAAAATAGCAGTTGTTAGCCTTTCTGATACAGTTTGTATTTTCTGGGGGTTTTATTTCAGTGGTTCAATTTCCTGCCTACTGAATCATGCTCTCAAACAGTCTTTATACAAAGACACAGAGGAAACCAGCCCTGCCATAGTTTTCACATGAAAAACATTCATATTATCTGTAAGAAACAGCAATTATAATTTCCCTTGAAGAAGTTTAGGATGTCTTAAATTTTGCTTTTGGCCTCACACACATGTAAATTTATCCCCACTGAGGCCCAAGACATATTCACAATGGGTGGGAAAGTTTCAAGTTTTATGCAGTTTTAAAGAGGGTTATGAGAAAGATGGCATCCCAAACTTGGCAATCTATGGTCTTCTCTTTAGAGGCAATGAAACTACCTGCAATTTTGTGCCTATTGATACAAATCAGATGAAAAGGGGCTCCTTTGAGACTCTGTGAACATGGCTACACAAGTGAAACAGGAGGGTAAGCCCAAAAGAGTTAAGAAACTTGGGCCTACTAACAAGTTACTTACATTCAAAACGATTTGTTCTGTACTGCTAACTGGACCGAAGCTTAACAGAGTGCTAAGGTACATGTAATGGGCCTAGAGGTAATAAATTAAGATTCAGTAAGCTAAAGTAGACATTTGAATAGGAGAAATAGGCCAGGAGCCAGGGCTTTCTCCAAGCTTGAGCGAGCGGGTCAAGAACAACGGAAAGGAAGAAAGGTCGGACTGAGGAAGATGAGAATACGCCCCCTCCCCATGGGATGAAGATCAGTTGTACCCCTAAAATTGGGGGCCAAGAGAAGCGCCGCCCCAAGCTCCGCCTGAGCTCCACCTATACTCTGCCTGTTATCAATATGTATGAATAGATGCTGTAATCACTTGAATATGCATTTAATCACACCTGAAAAATTGTATAAAACTGCTGATTTTGTGTGAAGCCGGTGAGCAAGTTTTTCCAGCAATAGCTGGCTTGCTCCCAGCGCTGCTAATAAATACCTTTGCTGCTTAAAGATAAAAAGTCTCTGAGCAGTTTCTCAGACCGATTTTTCGGATTCACAAGAAAGTGCCTACTTGAAGCTCTTTGCATACATTTTACTTACTCTTGGTGGGGGACAGAACACCACTAGTATGAATTTATTTGATACAACCACTTTTCTTGACCTTAAAACTATTGCTTTCACACTTTATATTGTTAGTAAAAATTTACACTTTCTGGGAAAGGGTAAATTTCCTGTGGGTTTTTTTGGTGAGGATCTGGCTATACAATTTCTCTTAATATTGGGATGAATCTATGAAACTAAATCCCTGTCAGGAAACATCTCCTTCATATGCCAAGACTTGGCAAATCTATTTCATTTCCACAACATGAGAAGACAATGACACAGAAAGACAATAAAACTAAGTTCACTGCTCTGAGCATGTGATCCTTGAAGGAATGCTTATTTATTTTATTTATATATTTTTAATAGAGTTACAGGCTTCAAGCATTGCATCATTTGCTTGGAAGGAGGATTATGGGAACTGAGACTTTACTAACATCAGCCAGAATAATATAAACCACCTACATTTATAAAAGAAGAAAGACAACAGTAACTGAAACAAGCATGCATGAGCTCTATTCCTCAGCCAAATAAAGCCCCGTTTTGAGGAAAGATGCTTAGATAGTGCACAATAATAATCTGTCTTTCTATAAAAACTGTCACTCTGTGTCTTATAAAAATTAAATAAAGCAGGCATGTAGAACCAGATGGTTATTTCCTGTTATTAAAGCTTTAAGGGACAAATTAATCTCTATTGTACCCTCCATTGACTTCAACACTGTCTCTATTGACTTGAATGAAATTACATTGCAGATAATTTGGATATGGGTTCTGAAGGATGGGAACCATTTTGGGAGTCATCTGTGTAAAACTTCTGCATTTCACGTAATGTCATGAGTTGTCTGTATCCTTGGAGACAACTTCACCATGTAGTTCCTTGCACTACTAATACATCGGCTTTATACTATACTGTGGAGCATGGTACTTGGGTTTTAGAAATAACATAGTGGCCATAATTAGGATAAACAGCTCTAGTGTTGAAACAGTGTTAAAGTGTTACTGGGTTTGGAGCAAGTGCAAATATTTCTGTGGAACTGTGTAGTGTAGATGTACCCCAAATCTTATACAGCACAGTTTAAGGACCCTCTGTCTCTTCATACTTGTAATAAGGAATTTGGACTAGAGAGCCCCAACAGCAGAGGCAGGCTCAATTTCTCCACCAAGCCAATCATTCTCACTTGACCTTTTCTTCTCAAATATGAACATGGTTTCTGCCAGCTGGTTTCAGGTGGCCAGAGCTGAAAACACTCAAGCCAATGTTGATGACTCAGCAGTGCTGAACTGAACAAGGCTTTCATAAGCAAAGAAATACTGTCTGGGATATTCTACTGTAATTTGGTATGTGTTACTTGCCCCGGAGTTGGGGCAACTGAGGTTCTTGTTAATAGATTCCTTGGGGCAGATTCGAGTGAGTGGTGGCTTGAGCCGCCCCCCCTGGGGGGGGCTGGAAGTGGTTGGTCCCAGGTGAGTTTCCAATGTGGGACCAATTGGAGCTGTTTTTCGCCCCTGCGAAATTAGAATGTTGCAACAGCTGGAATGAAGTTGTTGGCAGAGAGTGAGAGAGATTCGGAGCCATGAGGTGAGAGGAGAGAGGCCTGCGGGCCCCTTGCAGGGGGTCAGACCCTCTTTCACCCCCCGGCCGGGCTGCAGGGAGCTTGGGACAGTATTATAACTGGACTGGGTGCCTGTGGCCAAAGTCTAGGGGGCTTTTCCCCCACCACTGTCCAGGAGAGGAGATGGCGTGGACTTAAAAGGCCAGCCAGGGGGTTGAAGCTACCCCCCCGGTAGGCAGGCACGGCATTGGAGCCAAGCCAGAGACAGGCCAAGGGGTGGTCCGGAGCCGGAGAAGCAGCGGAGATCGTGCAGAGCTGGAAGAACTCCAGGTAGAGGAGAGAGACTGAAGCAGTCTCGCTGCTACCCTCTCCCCCCCATAATGGTGGGGGAGAGGTAGCAACCTTGAGCTGAGACTGAGTAACAGAGAGACGGGCCGAGGGGCTTGGAGGAGGCCCTACGCGAGGTTTGGGTGGGGGCAGCCAAAAACCGAAGGAGGAGTGCGGGGGGGGAGGAATGCCTCCCTGTGACATGTGGAAGCTGAGAAGCTGCAGCAGCTGGAACAGGGAGAAGCCAAACCAAGCAAGCTTTTTCTGGGTAAGGACTTTTGGTGAAAACTATTTGGGGTATAAAAAACTGAGCAAGACCCAGAAACCCTGCAACCTGGAGAGGAAAGAGTGAACATCTTACTCTCTGGGAGGAACCATCATGAACCAGGGGGAAAGAACTCAAAGCTGACTCCCTGTAATCATGATGAAGACCTGGTAAAACAAGTGTTCCCTTGTAGCCCAGGAGGCGACCTCAGCAGAAGCGGAGGAGCTGGTGGGGGTGCAAAAAAACCCCTTACCTGATACCCCAATGAGAGAGAGACTTTAACTATCGTCCTGGAGGGTTTTTCTTCTGACTGATGTGGGAAGACCCCCAGGGGTGGTAGAGATTGTATTAATACTGGGTATTTATTTGCTTTTTAGTTTCTATAGTATTTATTGTGTTAGTAACAAATTTTTATATAATCCCCCCATGCTGAGTTGTGCCTGTCTGAAACCTTCTCTCTCATACATTGAGGCAAATTGTGGGGGAACTTGGAAATTGGATATTTTCGGGGTCAAATCCCTACAGAGTGAAACGACATTGAATGACCAGTGTTTATATATATATGGCAGGTTTATTTTAGAACAATTTTGTTGCAGTGGTAAGGAGGTGTGTAACTTTTTCTGTTACTACCTATAGAAATGAAACAATATAAAAGCATAGAGATATTGCTAAAGAAAACATATAAGAAAGACAAAGAAAGAGAAAGAAAGGATAAGAGTAGATAGTGGAGAGGAAAGGCATCTCCACCCACAGATCCAGTGACCAGATTTGCTTTTTGCAATTTAGGTGTCCTTTGGCCGCAGTCTTGGTCTGTCAGGGGTGAGGGAAAGCCATGAAACAAAAAGCTCAATGGCTAATATATGTTCAGGTTCAGGTGGGCCCATGGAGCTCTGCTGGGTGGGTGTTTTACACTGTTGCAACACTGTGAATTGTGTGCAGTCCTCTGGTGTAAGATCCCAGAAATGAGTCTCAGGATGCTTTGGGGGTTTTTATGATTTATGGTCCCTTCTAATGTTATGACTGCTGTTTGACCTTGCTTAGTTGAGCCAGTTATGCCTTACCAGAAGGGAGAATACCTTCAGGCTTATGTGATATGTCCTCGGTGGGGGGAGGACATTGGCATGACAAAAAACATTATCCCACCTCCCCACCTCACAGGATCTGCTTCTTATCAGCCTTTTTCCTTATCTTGCTCAAAAACCAGCTTGTTGCTAAACAAAGGTTGGTTTGTAGTGGGTATGCACCCCCTCTGTCTTATGTAGATCAGAGGTTTTGCCACCACACCCCCTCAAACTGTGCTCTTTCCCTTTGGTTGTGGGGTGCAAACCTGGCCTTAGCAAAGCATCCATAATTTAAATTACTTCAGCACTGGTAGCTGTCAAGCAAGAGTTTTGAAGAATCAGGGGGTTTGAAGAGCTAATGTGCACCCAAGGGAGCAGCCAATGGGACTGGACAGGGTCTGACTAGTCTCCACATCTGCTTCTCAGCAGAAGCAACCCAGTGATGACCAACCTGGGATGCCTCTAAATACTACGGTCTCTAATGCTATAGACCAATGGAGGAAATAAATCTCAATTTAGTGTGGGTATAGAACTACATTTGTTGAAGATCTGTCTTGATAAGAGACAAAAAAAAATCTCACATTGGATTGTTTTGTTGTTGGTTTTTTTTTTGCACAAGACAACGCAGTGGTGCCTTTCATCAATAATATAGGTCATCTGATATTATACAGGAATGCCAATGTCACAGCATACATGACAATCTGAAAGGAAGTTATTAACAGCAATCCCATGATTTTAATCTATTTTGCCTTTCTATGAACAGGGGGTATTTTTCTGGTTATAATGAAGAGGAACAAGTTCATGTCTGTGCTTTACTCTACTCTGGAGACACTGAGAAGTGGGAAACATTATGATTCCTCTTTCATTTCAAAAATTGTGCAAGGCACTTAATTAGTTCTGGTAGAGACCAAAGTGACAGTAATGTAAACTACAGAAGGAGTTCAATCTATCTTGACTTTGCTTGCCTTGGAAATAGCGCAAATTGTGGCCAAATATAGTCATTTGCAAGCTTAAATATCCTTACCTTCCTTAGTTTCCCTGAACAAGTTATTTGAGTGGAGAAAAAAAGCAAGAAACTTTCTTTTACCACTTGAAAATAGCACTGGAAATCAGAGTATATCTTGTTTATCCCCTTATTTGCAGCAACTTAGGGCTTTGCTGAAGCCCTTATTACTGTTGAACAGAAACATTGGAGTCAAAGGTATTAGCCATTGCCTGAGAGTGCTGTATGCAATGTGCACTGGTTACAAATAGCTTGGAGAAAGCTGAGAACTCATTAAGTAGTTGGCATTAAAAACAAACAAACAAAAAACAAAAAAAAACCCCAACCAAACAAAAACCAACAACCACAAATAGTTCTTTATTGAGCCTGAACAGCTGCGGTTGTGTATGTTTTTCTGAAATCATAAGATAATGAGTTTTGGGGGGTTTTGTTTCATTTTTGTTTGTTTGTTTGTTTGTTTTTTGTCTAAAAGTTTTTTATTTCATTCTAAGATATGACTTGAATACAATGCACTTTGCCAATGCAACCAGACTGTCAGCAATCAAAGTGAATGCAAACAATACAAATAAAAGATGTGGGAATCTGACACTTGCTTGGACCAAGGTTTTCAACTCAAGAGGTCAGGGTTTGGGATAAAACAGATCTTGAGCCAAATTTCAGGCTTCTAGGTGTACCACTGGTTAAACTATAAAGTTGCAAAACTTAGGAATTGACGTTATGTTGTCCATCTGGCTCAGCAAGGGATTCAGTATTTTCAGTGTGGCACAAGGAGGCCATTGGTATTTGCCACAGAGAGCTGTGTAGGGAGGAAGGAGGGAAAATTACAGCAGATAGAAACAAGTTGTTCTTGGCTTGCTCAGGCTATTAATATGACTAATGCCATGAAGTGACTAACCTCAGGCCCCTTAAGAGATGCTTGTTTTCGGAGGTGTTGGAGCACATAGATTTTGAAACTCAGGCCATGAGAGATATATTTCTATTGCTAGTGAAGCACAAACCTAACTTCACTGCAGACTTTCAGGATCATACGTAAGGTATCTAACCCTGACTTCTAGTGTGGAACAGCCCAGACATGAATGTTGTTGCACAAGACAACGCAACAATACAAAATACAGTGAACATCACTAGTGATTTTGGGACACCTTGAAAAACACCTCCCAGAGAAACAAGAGTTGAAGAATTGCAGACTACTGAGGGGATAGAAATTAATGCCATCCTTCTGTTATTAGGTCCTGTGTGGTTTCTACTCTCTCCCTCAGGACAGTTTTGCTACTGCAAAGATGGGATATGATGAATAGACTAAACTTCATTGTTTGCTTTTCTGAGATATAAGGATTAATATAAATCATGATGGCTCTTCAATGGTCCTGGAAAATCAAGCCTTTGCATCATAGTCCATCAACTTCCTCTGCAAAGGTTTTCCTTGCATACTTCTGCAATGCACTAAAATAAAGGAAATACAGGTTGATTGCAAAGCTGTTTCCTAGTTACTCTCACATGTATAGTTCATTGAAACATTGTACTAATAATTCTATATGAATGCCTCATTTCTAAGAAAGACACAGGAGTCAAAGAAATGGGAGATAAGACTACTCTAGTAGTTTCAAAATTTAAAAATATCAGTTATTGTCTTTGGTCTTTTCTGATGATATGATCTGAGAGAATAAAATATCCTTTGAGAAAAATTACGGAAAATCTATTTCCAAAAAGATAGATGACAATTTTTACCCATCTTTTTTTATCACCTCAATATTGCTTGCAAAGTATTTTCCATTCAGTTTTACACAATGATTGTTAAAATCACCCAGAACATCTTTTTTATCGTACATGTTTTAATCTAATTTTACCTGTATAGGACATGCCCCGAAACAATGCCTGATGCTATGTAACATGCATTTTCCCTTCAAATCAACACTTCCTTACTCTGGTGCAGTTCAGAGTTAGTAATCTGTGGGTGACTTAACAGCTCCCTAGTAAAACCTATGCTGTTTTCCATACTACAAAATGTTCATTCCATCTGGGCAAAGAGACAAAATCCCTCACAGTGAGAATGATAAAGGACTAGAAGAGGGACCCAAGGAGGCTGTGGAAATCTGCATCCGTGGTAGTTTTCAAAACTTTACTGGACAAGGTCGCGAGCAACCTGATTTAACTTTGTGATTTTCCCTGCTTTGAACCAGGGAGCAGACTAGATAATTTTAGAGGTTCCTTCCAAACTAGGTTATTCTTTGAGTCTATATTACCTGCACAAGTTTTTCTGTGGCCTTTCTTAGACTCCTTTCAGGAAAAAAAAAAGAGAAATGCATTATTATAATGCATTATTATAAAACATTGGTGATTAAACCAAAGTTAACTTATATCTTCTCAGTAAAATCATTACTGGAATGTACAGATTCCTGGTGCGCATTATGAAAGGTAATTTAAAATGCTACTTGGACATCCAGCCCCAACACATGAATCTTCTGTGTGACCTCTACTGTTTGGAGAAATGGAGTAGCTGCTTTTGCAATGCGGCCTGTCATAAAAAGTTTTCTTTGAGGGTCTATAATATGACCTTTAGGTAAAACACAATCTGAAGTGTATTCTGTAATGAGTTTTTCAGGTATTCATAATGTAAGAACTTGTGACTTAAAAGTCAACAAAAATTCTTGCACACCTTCTTAGAATTGCGTAAATACCGATGGATTACCATTTTAGATTTCAGAATATCTTCAAAAGCTTAATAACCTCTGTGAATATCTTTGAGCTGGTCTCTGCAGATGTCGTGACAGGTCTGCTGCAGAGTAACTGAGTCCTATTTTTCCCTTAACAAGATGAAGTCGTGCAAAAAGCCTGAGGAATATATCCCTTTTGCCACTGGTGCAACTTTATACAGAGCCAAGACTCACCTCAAAAAGAAGTGGGCTCCATTTTGATTCTGCTTTCTCTCTTCCAGTATGCAGGTAGGAAGAGTTGAGTAACAGTTGGGGTTGGAGATGAGGCTCTGTCTTTGTCCTTGAGGGCTTACCAGGAGCCATTTGAACTCTCTTCATATTTCCAGCACCTTTGCAATATGTTTATGCAGCAATCACAATTATGCAGGCAAAGTTAGAGGGAATTAATCTTTCCTTTAATTTCCTGGGCTGAAGGGCAAGCTGAGAAAGTTTCTTTGTGTTCTGTCTATGCCAGCAAGCTTTATTTTTTAGTAGAAAAGACCTATCAATTTCAGTCTTGTTTGTTCTTCTACCAAGGCATTAGATTACAAAGAACTGCCCATGGATGTTCACTTACAATAAATTCCCACCTGACTAGAGCGTATCCACATTTAGACAATGACCCAAAATTATATGTATGACCTTTCTATTTACAAGAACGATTGCACCCCAGAACAGGCACCCCAGAGCCTTCTCCTAGCTGTCTGGCTCCAGAACCAGTTGTCATCTGATGCTGGGTTCATGGTGCACTGGTCAAGATTACATAGCAACCTCCTGGACTCTCTGATGGACTTTACATTCTTTGTCTGTTTTACGGGATACTAAGCAAAAATCTTTCAACATGGAAGTGCCCAGTGATGCTGGGGATGAATGAGCAACCCTGTCCTCTGGCATGGATGAATTTTCCTGATTACTGAAGTGTTACTGCAGATAACAATCACATCAGCTTGTGCTGTGTGGCAGGCAGTGATTTTCAACTGGGAGAAAGACAACAGTCATAGAAAAGTTGAAAACTGTCTTAACTGAACAAAAGTTGATTTGGTTGCCAGACTCAGAAGTAGGGTTTCCAGGCTGTCAGGTCACAAGAAGAGACATTTTCTTCACAGAAGTTTCACAGAATACTCTGAGTTGGAAGGGACCCAACAAAGATCATCAAATGGCCCATACAGGGATCAAACCCATGACCTTGGCATTATTAGTACCGTATTCTAACCAACTGAGCCAATCTCAGGGTCAAGAAGTCCCTTGACAGAACTGTAAATATTAGCACACCAGGTTGTCAGTGGTCAGGGCATCCTTTGTGCGCGTGTAAATCAAGATGTGTGTGTGTAAGTATAAAAAAAAATCCCTTGTACTAATACATTGAGCACTTTAACAAAAATTAGAAGTCACAAGGATGTCAAACAGTACCCACTCTGTGCTTTCTGTACTTGATGGCTTAGCTGGACCCTGCCTTCAGGAATCCTCACACTTCATGAGATAAAATGATTTAATGTGCTCTCAGCAAAGCCTTAGATTGCTTCTCCTTGAAGTCTTTCATACACAGAGCAACGTGTTAAAACAACAATTCTCTTAAAGTTGAGGAACAGCTTCTCAACAGTGAAGGAAAATGTGCGCTTTGGCTAAGGTAACATCATACATTCACCTGAAACCCTTCAATGAAAAGGTAGTAGGAGAGAGGCAGCACCAGAAAAACTGTAATTCTCTCTCTATTCAATGCTTTGAGCCCAAACTAAACCTTCTCCTGTAAATGTAACAATTACCATACAAAATGCTCCATGAGACCAAATTTCACAGTTGTTCATCACAGCAAATAAAATGTGCAGAAATGCTTTACTCTTTGATTTTTTTTTTAAATGCTAAATTTCACCATGTGTGTCTCCCAGAAATCCACTGATAACTCACTGAGAGGATTCAAGCAGAAAGACTTTGATCTCTACACATGACAAGAAGAATCATGGTTACTTCAGTCTTCCCAGTTTCATGCTCTGTACATGTTCATTACTATGAACTTGCTTTGTAAGAAAGTCTATTAGGAGCTTGAATGAGAAAAGGCTAGCTGGGTTCCAGTTCCACAAAGTGCTTAGTTACATCTGTGGTTGTAGGCTTGCTGACTGGGATGGAATCAGAGTCCACAGCTTACATTAAGCCCGTGCTTTGGAGTAAGACTCTGTGAGAGCTTCTTCTATGCATCACATACATCCAAATCCTTAAAATTTAAACACATGGTCCTATGAAGTGGCTGGATCATAATTTTCCAAGGTAACTGTTAAGTAGAATTATCTGGCAATACACCAAATTAATTTACAAGACTACATGAACAGTAGTCTAGACAGAGCTGCAGAAATTGTTTCTCCTGTTACACTCATACAGCCAGTGTTCTCTGTAGGAACTTTTAATCTCTCCTACTCAGACCGTTTTATGAAAAACATACTTGAAATAACATTAAGGTTTGCATTTCCTAATGCCTTCTACTCCTCTCTGCAGCCTAGTGATAATGAAGAGGAAATTTTGTTCTGGACTGTTTCTCAGCTTCTAGAACACCCACATAACAGACACATGTGAAAATGACTCAAAAAGTGATGAAAAAAAATCTCACTACATCTGCATCTTGCTCCTAATCACACATTTTTATTCATTGTTCAAGTTGCAACAGCCATCTCAGTCCCAAGATCATTACAACCCTTTAAATATCTTAAACAAAAGTTATTTTGCAATATTCATGTTGTTCATTCAACCACAAGCGATTTTAAAATGGTTTTAACTTATGACAAGATGATGGCTGAGAAAGAACTATCGAATTAGAATATTTTATATTTTAAGAAAAAAAAGAATTAGCAAGCATCAACCACGGGCCAAATGATCAGGACAAGGGAAACAGCCCAGTTTTCCAGTAAAATGAACAAATGTTATCAGTTTGGAGGATGAAACTGATGTGTGCACAGCTGTGCAGCATTGTTATGGGAGAAGGCACTACTAGTCCCCAAGGCTTCATTAAAAAGCTTGTCTGAGAATCGAGGTAGGCTTCTGCTGTAAATCCCTCTTGGTGGTTTGGGCATCTTTAAGTCATCTGGCAAGCAAAATTATATGTGTTTTGATGATCAGCTGCTCAGTTTGACTGCGAGGACAGGAACACTGAGTATTGTCCTTTGACTCAAGTATTTCTGTTTTCTCAGCCCCAGATCATGGACTTAGTTCAGGTTCCGCCCTTGCAGGAGGTACTTAAACGGCCGTCAAGGTACAGTCTCCATGTCCTATCATTCTTCTAACCTCTATGTTCTCTTATCGGTTTTTTCCAGCTCAGTTTTATGAAATGCCTTATTGCTTCCCACATCTCATGCCTTCATTTGCTTTGCCTCTCTGCATGTCCTTCTTCATTTCCTCTCCACTCTGTTCTTTTGCCCTATGCTTTTCTGCCCTATGATGTTCAACAAGGCCAAGTGCCAGGTCCTGCACTTTGACCACAACAACCCCATGCAGCGCTACAGGCTGGGCACAGAGTGGCTGGAGAGCAGCCAGGCAGAAAGAGACCTGGGAGTTTGGATTGACAGGAAGCTGAACATGAGCCAGCAGTGTGCCCAGGTGGCCAAGAAGGCCAATGGCATCCTGGCCTGGATCAGGGACAGTGTGGTCAGCAGGACCAGGGAAGTGATTCTTCCCCTGGACTCAGTGCTGGGTGAGGCCACACCTGGAGTGCTGTGTCCAGTTCTGGGCCCCTCAGTTCAGGAAGGACATTTAGGTGCTGGAGCAGGTCCAGAGAAGAGCAACAAGGCTGGTGAAGGGACTTGAGTACAAGTCCTGTGAGGAGAGGCTGAGGGAGCTGGGGTTGTTCAGCCTGGAGAAGAGGAGGCTCAGGGGAGACCTCATCACTTGCTACTCCTCCCTGAAAGGAGGTTGTAGCCAAGTGGGAGTTGGTCTCTTCTCTCAGGCAACTATCAGTAAGACAAGAGGGCATGGTCTTAAGCTGTGCCAGGGGAGGTTTAAGTTAGATATTAGGAAGAAATTTTTTACAGATAGAGTAATCAGACATTGGAATGGGCTGCCCAGGGAAGTGGTGGATAAGACTGGATGTAGCACTTAGTGCCATGGTCTAGTAACCACGGCGGTGTTGGATCAAGGGTTACACTGGATGATCTCGGAGGCCTTTTTAAACTGGTTGTTTCTATGATTCTATGATTCTCATTTACCTATCTGGTACAGCACTTGGACCAACAGCTTCCCATGGCTTGGCTAAACAAGCAAGGCAGAATTTGCCCCACTGTTTTCTCAGTGTCAGTAGATCAGGAAGTAAAAGTGCCTTTTTTAGCTGATACTGAGTGCCCAACCAGATCTGATCTTGTCTGATACACCACTAATGTGATGCATTTCACCCAGAACTGATTGAAGATTCAGGTCTTCCTTCCTTCCTTGATCTGAATAATACTAAGGCCACTAATGTTTTTGTTTTGTGACCTGAAAATTCAGATAAAACATCAACTCATAGGGGTTTCTAAGGGAAAAATGCCTTCCTGACCATATGACTGCTGGCAATTCTTGATAAAAAAACAACTTCATGGTGAACATATTGAAGCTGTGAGATTGTTGTTGGTTGAGGTGGTTGGAAAGGACAACTTGAGTGGGTTGCTCTCTTCCCAATAGGCAGTTCCAAAGCTCCTGGTTGTGTGAGTGGTGCAGAATCACAGGTGCTGAACTTTTACATCTCTTTTCTGAAGTTCATCTATCCTGATGTATTTGGAATAAATTTTAGGCTCTACCAAATAGTATTTTTTTATGGAAATCTGGAAAGGTATTGACATGTAAATTAGGTAATTCGTGAGGTTTCAACAAACTCCTTGGAAAGGTAATGCAATGTTTCCTGCAGTTCTAGAGAGTGTTCCATACCAGAACTATAACATACAGATTCTTGGGTTGTCCTCAGATTTCTATACCTCTCTAAAGACCCTGAAGGGAAATAGGGTCTAAGTCAGGTGCCTGAGCTTGATGACCCACTGCCAGGGACAGATTCTTCTTAATTTTCTGTTGGAAGTCAACAGCTTGGGAACACTGCACAAGAAAGCAAATTAAAGAGTAAGAAGGCAGAATATCAATGTATTTACACAGCATAGAGAAAAGGCATGGATGCTTTCTGTAGCTTAAATTCTGGAGAAGTCTCAGATGTAGTGAAGGCATGAAGGTAGATGAGGCATTTTCAGCTTTCTAGTAGTTTCAGAATAAAATGACTGCTATTAAGATATGGTGTTTCTAATATCTAGGTCCATTAATCAGATTAACTTGGATTCTAAATGTGAACATAACCTAAGGATGATAGCTAGATTATGCAAATAGCTGCTGGCTCCCTGCAAGGCACTGGTTTTAGGATCTGTGGAAATCTGAACTTCCAACAAAGAGCTCAGTTTAAAGGTCTGGGACGATGTGTGACTATGTATGGCTTGGAAAAGTGCATAGTATTATAGTCAGATTTTTCTGCAAAACCCTGGCTAGCATAAGCAAAACCATATCCAAGAGAACACAGTGTAGGGAGCACCTTACACCCACAAAGTTATCAGCTAATAAACACTAGATGATCTGAAAGAATAAGGTCATACAGAGCTCCTGAGAGCTGACCAACTTTTGGCTTGTCAGGAAGTACAACTCTTCTTTGTTTAGTTGTTACTACTTAGATTATCCTACCTTTAAAACCTACTACCTTCTCAGTTTTGTCCTTCCAGTACAAAAGTAAGAGTGATTATTGATTTGCAGCCAATGTGGATTTTTGTTTGGATTTTTTTGGTGGATTTCATAATGCTTTATGTTGAGAGGTTTATGTTCCAGAATTAGGAGTGGCAAAAGAGAGACGAAGTTTCACCTGGATCCCAACATCAGAAAAGGACATTAAAAAAATAGCATGGGGGAAAAAAAGGTTTTTCTGGCAACAGGAAAAAGCCTGAACCAAATTTGTAGCTAATCTCTCTGAGTCTGAGGTTGCTGGAGATAACAGAAGTGCACATTTCCACTAGAGGAGGATCTGTTACTTTTTGTAGATGAGTTTTAATAGACAGGTATTTTACTTTGTTAACTAGAGACTGTCTGGTCTCTAGTGCTGCAAATCTGGAACCTCTTGGCAGAATTCTTTTGCTGACCTGTCAAAAATTACCTATTCCCTTAGAGAAAAAAAAATATAACATTGGGGGTTTTCCTTGCTTTTGGAAGCAAGTCTGTATTAAACAGTAGCTACTGCCAACACTTCAGTGTTTGATTCCCACAGCTAAAGACATTTGAAACACAGAAGAAAGAAGAGTGGACCCACGAGGGCCATCCTTTTCAGAAAGAGGGGTATATGTGGACCGTGAATTCTGACAAGAACAGAGCAAATAATGTGTGCACTGTTCTACTGGATCCTTCTAAATTAGATGGAAAATAGCATAATATTTGACAAAATGTCAAAGGAAATATAGAACTGGAATATGTGGCATTTGGATATTTATTCTAGTCACAATTTCCAAATTAATTTCTTACAGAATTTATTGCAAATACAGGACAGAAAAACAACTTTCATCACACAGGGTAGAACTTTATGGAACTGGTTAAACCTGGAGACACTGAATATGTTTAAATCTGTTATTGAATATAGTGTCTCTAATAACAACCAAGAAATACATGGCTTTCCTTGTAAAAAGGAACATGGAAATAAAAATGGGGACCTCTGAAAACCTTTAAAACAGGATTCAATATTAATGTGATCCTAATTTGTCAAATATCTGCAAAACCAAGAGCAACAGTTTCTTTAAAAAAAAAAGGAAAAAAGGCATTAAAATCAACAATATCCCAAAGGGTCCGAGCAGATCCTGCGTGTGTAAAATGTCCTTGAAAAAGTATGTTGTACAGCTAAATGTGATGCAAAAAATATAATAGAGAGGATTAAAAAGAAAAAAAATGGATTTGACCAGGTAAAAGCTTTTTTTGAGATTCTTCTGAAGTGCTCTGCTATTCTTTACACTTTCCTCTATTATTATCAACAGGGTAGAACATAGTTCTCAGGCAAAACAAAGGAAGTGGGTTAATAACAGCAATTATACAGAATGTTTGAAATAGCAGAGTACAGAATGCTCATCTCATTATTTCCAAAGTGTACTCTGTGTGTCTTACTTGTAGTAAAGCTCAGATCCAGCCCTCTGAAATAGGCAGGAAGTAAGACAAAGAACTTTGTGAGGAATGAGCCAGTGTGTGAAGGAAGTAGCACTCAGCTCACAACTTTCTTCAAAACAATACATTCCAATCAGTCTTTTCATTTGCTTATACACCAAGGATGCTGCAAAAACAGGTCCTGGAAAACAGAACAGTAGGAAGCATTATTCTATGTTCTTAGAAGTGTTGCTGAAGTCAATGAATACAGTCTGGTTCAGAGTTGACATTTCATATTATTTGTTAACTAGACAAACTGCCTTTACAAGGTCTTCTCATTAAATTTCTCTTTATTGCCATACAGGCAAGTGCTGTTTCTGATTTCTTACTGTTGTCTTTTTCCTTCTGTTTTTTCCTTTTGTTTTCTTTTAATTCATGGTCCAACAGAGACATCTTAAATCTCATGGGATCAAAATGAACTTTGGTCTCACATGTGTAGAGCAGCAAAAAAATTCCTGGTGGGATGGTTTTCTGCCGGCATTTCCCCAGTACTTCTGCTGAGCAGCAGGAAGGCTGGCAGGCTGCCCTCTAGGCTGCCTCCTACCTGCTGTCCTTCCTCCATGCTCCAGATCATAGTTGTGTGTGAACTGCCAGGGCATGGGAGCAGCCAGATCACCTGCAAGGAGTCACCTCAGTCTCTTCTTGAGTTTCTCATTTGGCAACGTGGGCTCCCAGAGCTCCCTAGATGATCTGAGGTCTCCATATTCAAAATCCTCTGTGCTACACTGGGGCCAGATCCTTGTTGTGGTGTCCCCAACAACCTACTGGAAATTCAAGTTCAGAATGAAGAAAATATATTTTTATGGAATTTTTCTGTGGCTTATCAGTCCCAAAACCCTCATGGTATATGCTGTTTGGGGGCTGCTTTTACTTTCCAAGTTACCACATGCTGAGTTTTAGTTACAACCCCACAGCTGAATACAAATAGTCTCAAACTTTTAAATTGAGAAAGGGACTGGATCAACATTATCTACTCTTCAGTTGCCCTAATGATCAAAAAAAGAAACATTCAAAAAATGCAAAAAAAATTTGCTGCTGTCTTCCAAACTTCAGAATATCTAGAAATGAGAATCACTTGTCTGGAAGTAGGGATCCCCATAGGTGGGTGGATCTACTAGAGGATTTTGCTAGTTGCACTAATGTATGGAGTTCGATCAATTTTGGGCTGTAGGTATTTGATTAACAATACCCCCATATTTATACTTGTGCCAATCAACTCCTCTATTAGCCCTAAGCTTGCAAAAAGTAGCAGAACCTGGAGAATGAAAATTATAGTCTGGGATCATTGTATTTGCTGCCCTATACAGTAAAATGCCATTATTGGTCTGTTGTGTCTAAATACAGTAACATATTTCCTCCATGCTGTATTCCAGCTGGGTTGGTAAACTCTGTATGCAAAACTATTTGGGCACATAAATAGCAATAATTACATTAATATTACTATACTGTAGATCTAATTCTTGACTGTTGTAGATCAGCAAAGCTCTAGTGATGACAAATCATGGAAATTATGCCAATTTATTCCTGAAGTGTCAGGCTGTATTTAAAATTATGACAAACTCTGACACACATTAGCCATTTCCTGTGGTATATACTTCAGAGTACTGTCTTGATGCAATAATTATTTCTGAGCTATATCATTGCTCGTCCTTCAGTGAATTTTATCCACAACTATGGAGCTACAACGTAAGAAAATTAATTTTATTCAGAATATTCTCTTCATTTGCTATTCTAGCATGTTCATCATGAAATATTGCCTATGCAGAAACTTTACAGGAAAATGTCAGTATCATTGATACATTTACAAAGCCTACAACAATATTTGAGAGAATAACACAGGCTTTGGCCAAAACCCCAGATAAGAGTCCTGTCTCTAAAGAATTCCATTGAGGAAACCTTATATATTAGTCTCCATATTTTAAAATTACCATGCTCCAACAGCTTTTCCAACTCAGTTTAGACCTTGGAATTATTTTATTGTATCAAGATATTGCCCAAAACTACAGCACTAACCCTTTCTGACCTACACTGTCTTGGAGTTGAGCAGCAATTTGAGGGGATTTATTTATTGAAGGCAGCTGGGCAATATCTATCAGAAAATAAGGGTCTGCATGTGAGCAGAGGCAAAACAGGTCTTTGCATTCTCATCTGCAGAATGGACTGAGGACGCATGACAAAACTAGTTAAGACTGTGTGCCTCAATACCTGGGTATGCAAGAGAGTGCAAATTTAGGCAGGGAGACACTTCAGATTTTGCAAGAAATGAAGCTATCTCAAGTAATTGAATAGTAGCATAACCATGACTTGTACACAGGAATAGTAGGTTTCTCATCTTGGATCAGCTATGGGTCCATCCTGGAAAAGCATTTCATATGATTTTCTCTCTTTGGGAAAAATGTTTTGTGACAGGACCCAAAACCAAGGAGTCAATCAACAACTAGGTTCTTAGAGGGAAGGAATAATTACTGTAATTAGGTATCCAACTTGTTTGCTAAATTTTCAAGAAAAAAAAGATGAAGACAAGTGTGTAGAGATATTGCTGATGATGGGGCTATATTATTTCAGGTTGTTGGAAGAATGTCCAGTCTGTCTAGCTAAGTACAGAACTACTGTCTAAATTTTATTGAAGGATCCTTCTCAGTTTAGGAACTTCACTGGGACAGAATCTCCTGCTGGATATTTCCAAAAACACCTCCCTCTCTGCATCGACTGTGTATATAATACAGTTGTGGGGTTTTTTAGGCAGATTGTTTTACTAGACACCTGACACTTACAGGCAAACTAGAGGTATTGGAACCCATTATCCTACTTTGGTAAAGGCACAAAAATGTTTCTTTTATTTAGACCCGATTAAACATTCCCACTGAAATAGGGACATAAAAGAAGAGCTGGATCATCTCAGGTTTTATGTTTGAGTGTCCCTTGTCCCAGGTCCTGCAGTGCCATTCGCTAACATAAGGTACCTTGGGGAATGGGTTTCCTAGCAGCTAGCATGCAGACCAAGAAATGCCATCAAGGGGTACTCAGGAGCCATCCAGTCATCTAGAGATGGGACTGAAGGGTTTGCAGGGAAAATTGCACCATATTGCAACTTCTGCCTAGGATCCTTTTTCCCAAGTTCCTTTTCCAGGGAAACCAGGGCACAGGAAGATAGGGCTGGGTGTCACTCCGCTATTCTTCTGGGACATGGCTGGCATTTGCACCGAGGTGGGATTGCACCAAGACTTATGGCAGCACAGTCCTGCGATGGTAACCGAGACTAGACGGACTAACTTCAGAGGGCTAATTTGCAGGTAGGGACATGAAATCAACATAGCCTGCCCTTACAGTCAGTGGAAGAACAGGCATCTTCAGAGAGTGAGCCATCTGACCTATTACTTACATATCTTCCTGTCATCCAGTTAGAGGATAGCTCTGTCTGTCAGTGACCAAAAAACATTTGAAACGCATGAAGATTGTCAGGGGACTTGTTTTATTGGGAAGCTGACAAGGAGATCTTTGTCTGAAGAATCCACTTTGGCTTCAACCCAAGGGAGTTGCAGAGGTACTGTGGATGTCCAGACCCTTTTGGGTGTAAGCAGCAGTGTGGAGTCCTTGGTTGTCTGTTGCTGAGAATAAGTTCTCCCCTTAATTCCCAGCCTGCTTCCTACAAACCAAAATCAATCTACAAAAGGGGAAAATTGGGACAGAGCAACATTTCCAACTCAAACTACCTTGATTTTTAAAGAACTCAGATGACAACACAAGGTACTGCTGGCAGCTTATATTACTGCATTAGGCTGGTTTGGGTTTTTTTGATTGTAGGTTTTTTTTGGGGGTGGGGGGTTGGGTTATTTGGTGGGTTTTTAATAGGATACAATTGTATTAACATTGAGTACCTTAAATGAAATCTACAAGGCCGGACAAAAATAGTAAAAGTGAGTGGTTTTGAAATTAAGTTAGCCTAAGTGTTCTTTGGCAGTATGTGAAATTTTTGTTACTAGAGCACTCAACATCGATACAGAGGCAAATAATCATTTAATAGGCATTTAAGTATTTAAGAATCCATACGCTAGTCTCATCTTTAGTAGGATCAGTAAAATGCCTTGTACTACATACAGCTTATTCTATGCAGCAATATACATGAAGTACTCAGCAATGGGGAAATTCTCCAATGTGTCTAGTTCTGTGTTCCTATTCCTCCTGCCTGTCCAGGCAAAGAAGTAGGAAAATGGTGCAAGATAATTGAACAACAGTAAGAGTAATGACACTGTAATTTAGAGTACTTAAAAGGTAGAAGAATGGAAGGAAATAAAAATAAAAAATGAATGTATCTGTATTTATACAGGTTTGTAATGAAAAGCAGTACAGTGGTAGGGTGTGAAGTGATGCTGTTCTTGTCCTGAGCTCTCCAGTGAAGCATGGGATGGAATCCTACCTCGAGCTGAGCGAGGTTCCTCTGCCTTATTTTAGTATTCTTGTCTGGTACAGAAAAGTACTGTGCAAAGAAAAGGATAATTATATTATTCTGTGGTCTTCTCCTGATGTCTCCAAACCTAACTGTGCCTTGTCTCCTGTAGGAGGGTTGTTGGCTGCCTGTATAGTGCACAGGAGCCATGCAGAGAGGACATCTAAGCTGGCAAGAGGTGCCATGGTAGGAATGTCACTATTGCCTCTCAGGATCATATGTGCTAATATTCCTCCTGGAAAGAGGTGCTTGTCTCTTTCAGGTTTTTTTAACACTGAATTTATAGCTTCACAAAGCACAAAAGTGAGTTTATACATATCATTATTTA
Organism: Neopelma chrysocephalum; assembly: GCF_003984885.1. Taxonomy (NCBI): domain Eukaryota; kingdom Metazoa; phylum Chordata; class Aves; order Passeriformes; family Pipridae; genus Neopelma; species Neopelma chrysocephalum. Next base: position 8,572,021 of record NW_020897694.1, on the reverse strand, counting down.
AAGTGCTGAAATTCCCAACTTAACCCCCACCAAATCAGCCATCTTGCATTGTAGCCCTAGAAACAAGGCTTAAGAGGACTTTCTTCCCTTTCCTCCTCCTCAGCCAAGAAACAAGGGATAATCATTCTGAGCACACAGGAGAGCCAAGCAGCATCCACCAAATACAGCCTCCTATTGAAGCAGGTTCAGGTATTTTCAGCTGGAGGGGAGAAATGAAGCAAAGATCAGCACCACCTCAGAAGGTGTGTTGACCAAGAGATTATCAGCTACAACAGCAACAAGAGAGAAAGAGAAAGCCTGGCTTCCTCTAGAGCAAAGCTTCACTCTGAAGAAACCGGCTGATTTAAGTCCTGAAAGTGAAGTAGGTATAGGAATATGTGTATGCCCTCATCAGATGCATAACCATGTGACTTCTTAGCACTAGTATGTTGAGGAGTATACTGGTCATACCCAAAAACAGATATCTAAATATCATGGGACCTTTCAAAATCACTGAGAAAGTCTGGGCAGTAACTAAGGAAATGGGAATGTTAGGAGTCTAATGAGCATCCAGATTAGGCATATTCCATTTTCCTAAATCCTTTTGTGACTCTGGTATACTAAATTTAATGACAGATGACATTTCTCCATTTTAAAATTGTTTTTTTTAAATATGTGTATATATATATATATGTATATAAACAGCATGCAATATATTTCTTTTTCTTGGCACACTGAAAATTTTGTCCTTCCATTTCAAACCTTTCCTCAAGTCTCCCTGCTTCTCAGTATGCAAAATCTAGCAACTATGACCCATGAAATCTTATCCTTTTCTCTACATCTTTGATTGTTCTGTTTAAAATCTGCACATGGAGATGCAAAGACAGCTATTATTTTCTTCCCAAAACATTGGGTACTGTTATGGAAAAATACTGTGCAGATTTTTCTCATTGCTACTTTCATGCTGTTCTTTCTGCTGGATTTTTTTCTTTTTTTTAGTCTTTCCTGTACAACAGCTTAAAATTAGAAATACTGGGTTTTTTTCTTTTCATATATAAGAAAACTTGAAAATTCTACTAATGCATAAAAGATCCTTCCTTATAGACTACATATATTTTTAGCACAATGTAACATACAGATACCACAAGCTATTTAGTTAAAACAGTTCATGTAGGGAAAACAATGTAGGCTCAGTTCTATCGCATCAAATTCTAGGATCTGAAGCACATTTCTCCTCATCTCTCTGTAGACAGAGAATATGGTAGATATCTTCCCAGAGTGACTGATGTCCTCCTAAAGTCTGAATTATCTTGAAGATGCCTACAATCTATCATGGACAGCAAGGTGTTGGATCTAGTACCCTCAGTTAAGTGTCATACATTAGAGGAGGGAATTTGGATTTCAGGTGCCTATGCTGCTAGCTGCTTCAAACAGCATCCCATGTCACTGGGGTGTCTCACTAAAACAGATGACCAGTGATTTACCTGCAGACCTAGAGCCTTTGTACATTTTTCTGGTAGTTATGATACTGTGAACACAACAATAAATGTGAATAAACAAATAACTGCAGAAACAGAGCAGACTTTCTTCCTGTTGGACAGCTAGCCACATATTGTTCTCACTGGTATTAACACAAATAATTCCTTTCTATTAACAGAAATTGCCCTCAATTCAGCTTGATATAATTATAAAAGAATCTATCCTGTTCTCCAGGGTCTCTTCTGCTTCAGAGATTTCAAAGAAATCAGGAGTTACCACTATCATTTTTACATAATTGATATGCTATATCAATCTGATGAAACACTGCACCACTGTAGTAGTGGGCAACAACATGACAAAATTTTTTCTTACATAGTGCTGCAAATGGCCGATTACCATTATTACTGGGATTTAAAATTATAAAAAGGAAAAGTATCCAAAATTTTGCAAGTAAATCAAATAGGAACTGACAGATATAATTATTTGGTATACTTGAAAGGAATACAAAATCTCCAAAGTAGTGAGCTTTGTAAACAGAACAGATGTTTTAAAAAGAATAAAATGAAGAAATCTGCTTCTTAACATAGTAGCAGCTGGTGTTCTGCAATTACCCCCTACACCCTGGAGTCTGTGAATGTTACAACCTGCTTACAGATAGTTTTATTGTTGCATAATTTACATTAATATTCTAGCATACTTTTTTTTTATATATAGCAAAAGCAAGGTGCGAGCTCAGACTCCAAAACTGAGTGTTGATGATGGTGTGTGTAGGCATATGAGAATCACAAAAAAGCAAAAATCCAGCCTATTTGAAGACACAGGGCTCAGATTCAGAAAAGCTGGATCCAATCCGTCAGACTCCTGCATACTGGGGAATATTTGGGAAACTTTGCCCAAAACAGAGATAGATCCTGAGGGTGGTTTGACCTACCTCTGCTATTAGTTAAAGATATGTCCAAAATGGATACATAAACCCTCATTCCCAAGGCTTTCTGGGTCCCTGCTAGGGAGGAAATTGATAATGCAGGTATTTACTTAAAGAAAAAACTTCCAGGTACTTTGGGAACACACCAAGGTCCTAAGCAAGGAGCAAATGGCACACCCTAACACAGGTGTGCTCAATTGCTGAGGCAGTAATCACAGACAGCCAGAATCTCTTCTTACAAAAAGTTGTTCCCATTCAGTTTCTGACACAGTCAGATTCAGCAGAGGTCTGTGTCTGGTTTGGGGCTCTCGATGGTAAATTATATTGTTGTGTATTGTATTTCATATACAAGAAGGGGAAAAACACTCTTTTAAGGCAAACTTCTGTTCAGTAATTTCAACACAAAAGAAAAGATACTTCAGAGTGTGCAGGACATTCAGGTGGGTCTGGCACATATGACAAGTGCCATTGGAGACCAGTGCCATTCAGCTACTCCAGGAAAACCTTACATAGCAGAAATTGTAAAGAAAAATAAATAGAAAGTGACCATACGAGACTCCAAAAAGGTACCATGAAATACTGCTTTTATTTAAATACATTATGTTATGAGGGTTAATGGTGCTACATGAGGCAAGGCAAAAACAGTTTTACCCTATGTTTGATACTAAGCTCAGAACGGGGTTTTTCTGATGCTCTTGCTCTTAGATTGGTGAAAGAACATTCACAGAGGGAAGTGAAAGGTAGTTTTAGTAGGGATACAGGACTTCAACAAATATTCTACTTCATCTCAAGATTTTGCATTATTTGTCCCAGTGGAACAAATACTGTGTGAGGGCTACCAGTTACCTGTTACCTGAGGAAAGGAGAGAATCTAAAGGGAAACTGAGCAAAAAAAGGTACTAATGGCTTTATGGTTGACAGTGGTTATAAACTAAATTGTATGCTGGTATCTGAACTGACACACAGCTTGGATGCTGAGTGGTATCAAATATGAAAGGATCTGCTGTGGTTGATGCAAATAGACTTGGAGAGAAGGGACTGCTTTTTGTCAACTCAGTCTTTTTTGATCTTATAACATGAATCAAGTGAAACTATCCAAACCTTTATTCCCTGTCAAATATTTCTGATGTTTTGGAGCCTTTAGTCCCAGTTTAGAAGTTAGGCAGCATTGGCCTTCCTTGCCAGTTCAGTTCATACTCTCTTAACAGACAAATCTTCACCAATTCAAACCACCAGCTAAAACACATCCATGGCTACTTACAGCCACTCACCCAAACCAGCAACATCAGCTGCTTCTTCTGAGATAATAAAATGTTTCTGGCAGGCTCCAGCTCTGTCATATCTTATGTCTGGATGAGGAAGGGTAAAGGTGTCTTAGGAGAGAGGGCAGGGCATTGCCATACAGCAGTGCAACTGGAAGTGCAAGTGAAGGTCATGTCTGTCTTAAAATCTTCCTCCAGAACAAGTAGTGCATGGAGTGCTCTGGGTCCTGTCCTGGGCTCCCAAGTGCAAGAAGGACATGGATGTACTGGAGTAGGTCCATCAAAGGGCTACAAATATGGTGAAGGAATTGTAGCATCCCTCATAAGAGTGGAGGAGAGAAGGGTAATGTGTATAAATACTTGATGGGGGAGTAAAGAAATGAAGCCAAACTCCTCTCAGTGGTATCCTTTGAAAGGTCAAGATGTAATGGGTACAAATTAAAATACAGGAAATTCTATTTAAAGAGAGCAAAAACTTTTTACTATGAGAGTGATCAAGTACAGGTTTAGATTGCCAAGGAAGGCTATGGAGCTCCCACTCTTGGAGTGACTCAAATCCTGACTGGAGACAGTTGCGGGCAACCTTCTCTAGCTGGCTCATCTCTGAGCAGGGGTTTGGATGACCCCTCCAAGTGCCAGTCAGCCCCAACCTTTCCTTGATTCTGTGAAATACAGCACTCTAAATATGTTCAGTTAATCCTACATGTGGGCCCACCTGTTCCAGCATATGAATATTTCCTCCTTAACTACACTGATCTAAATGAGACAACCTAAAGTAGCTCCTTTCCCCATAAGTCCTACATCTGAGACCTCTGAGCCTCCAGAGCTGATCTCCCCTGATTTCTGCCCAGTGGCAGCAACACGCTAACAGCAAGTTTTTCCTCTGCAAAAATGTCAAAGAGGTAAGTGGGACAGAATAAAAAAGGCTAATAATTTGGTCACGACCCTGGCACTGTCCTCTGTGCACACCACTCAGCTGCACTGCCTCCACAGAAAGGCTTGCAGAGTGTCTACAGTCTTACCTCCTGAGATGGGAAATGAGCTGTCTTTCTGTGGAGTGGATTTGGGCTAGTCACTCCTCCCAGGGAAAAGGGAGAGCAAATCATGGCTCCCTGCCTCTTCTATACCATTCTTGCTCACAGGGCATGCATGTTAACCATCTGTCCTCCCAGAGAAATTCCCTTAAGGATGAATATTTTAGGGGTTAGGCAACCCTCTCCCTGAAAAGTTGCTGGGCATCTGGCACTTCAGTAGGAGCTGAGGGTTAAATGACACTAAGAACCTGCTCTCACCCTATGGTTATGAGCATGGAGAAAAAGAAAAAACAGACACAATTCAATTTTACTTTTATTAGATCCCTGTGGTTTTCTTCCCCCCCCCACCCTGCCCCAGGTTTTTAAGGGCAAGAGGCTTAGAGCAAAAGAGGGAATGAGTCACTGTAATACCTTCTCATTAAACTAATGACAAGACGTATAAACAGAGGGAGCTCACTTGGCTAATGTTCCTACCATCCACAACGCTAAGCCATAGAAAATTAAAGCAGAAAAAAAGTCCTCTAGCGTGCCTCGGACTGGGTGTTCAGTTAACCTTAAACTGGAAATGTTAACACCTGATTTGAAAACAACAGTTAGGCATTTGCACCAGGTGCCCTATAGCTGGATAGGGCAGAAAAGAAGTAAAATCAAGTATCAAGCTCTGTAGTTTGTACCTTTGAGTGAATATACAATGGGTAGTAATCCCTCTGTTGAAGCACATTTCCAAAGGCAAGCAGTTTTTCGCTGTTCTCATTCCTCTCTTTTTAATACCAAGTAATTACCCAGACACCTCCCTGGGTTACGGTAGGTGCTGAACACTTCTGAAAAATACTGTCTCAATAAAAGCCATTATTTGGCAGTCTGACTCCATGAAAATCAACTTGCCAGGAAAAATGAATTCTGAAGGGCTCCATGCTAAAACCTCTCTTCAGGGAATACTCTCTTTTTAGTAGAGAAGTATATATGAGTGAACCTCATCCAAAGAGATTAAAAAGGAAATGAGATGTTAATCTGCAGAAAACATCTTATTGCAAAACCGTCCTAGGTCTACAGTGTCAGCCACAGATTGCAGGAAGAATGAGAACTTCTGGAATGGAGAAAACAATTTTGAAATAGTTTTAAAAATTGCAGACACTCAGCAGTGTTCAAAGCAGGCTCATTTTCAGCAGTATTTCCCAACTAATATTTACAAACTTTTCAAATTGAAATTTTTAATTGAAATGAATGAAAATTACAACCATTACTCTGAAACATGGTGATAACATTTTATTTTCAGTGCGGATTGGCAGTTCCTGATATGCTTGACAAAAACCGTGGACATAGCAGCATTAATGACAAATAGTTTTAAAGCAAAGATTTGAAGATCAAATTTTCCTAGCAACAACTGTATATAATTGCATAAGATCTCAATCCTGTCTGAATGATAATTTTAAGTTTTGGAGCAATTCATGTTGAAGCCAGCCTTGGCAAAAATATCTAGCTACAATATACTTCTTTGTCTCATAAATACTTTAAAAACAGCTGAAGCTTCTTCAGCTCCATGGTTAATGTAAAGGAAACAAAGAAAAATGTTCCTTTCATTTTGTAAAGGCCAAGGTTTAACAGAGAAAGAAGAATAATTTAGAATTTTAACTATGTTTGTAACAGGCACTCTCTATACAAAGAATCATAACAACAAAACCCAAAAAGAACAGAAAGTTAAAAGCACTAAAATTTGTAAAGAAATTTAAGGCTGATACCAAACTAGCCCAACAATTTAAATTATACAAATATCATATATGGCCTGTCCATTTAACTTATGCACTACAAAATGTACACCATTTCTATATAATACAGCATGAGAGTTGAGTAATCACTTATTCCTGGCATTGTTGGCATTGCTCAGTGTGCAATAGAAGTGCAAGTTACACTTAGTAACCCTTGTTAATAAACAAGGCATTATCCTGGCAATGAAAAAAATAATTGTAAATAGTTGAAGCTGAGTGGGTGGCTGGGTGGGGGACTGCTGATAGACTGTAATAGAGGTATTTTTGAGCCTGGAGGTGCAAGTAATTTTCTCTACTGGTTTCTAGAGAGAGCTGTTTCAAAAGTACTAGCTAAAAATAAAAGGACATCATTATTATTAAACACCATCAAGCTGACAGACACTTCTGTATTAAGATGCAAATAAAGTCTTCATGTCGCAGATGATTACTTCTGTTATTTTCAGTTCTTTACCAAATTTGAATGTTTTGGGCCAACAGTTTTCACAAGAAGCAAGTGTCTTAGTTTGAACATGTTTGTCTGAACTGTGTCTAATGATATTTGGCCTTTTCGAAGAGAGGGATTAACGAAAAATAATATTTTCTTTTGCTCATCAGAAGTTTTACAATGCTTTTTAATCAAGAAGTTTTACCATTGCCACATGACACATCCAAGATGACATTCATATATGTGGATTTGGTATCAAAACCATTCTTTGTACAATCCCAGTGTGAATTTATTGCCATTTCAGTTTCAGCTAAGGCTGATGTGTTCAACGCCTTCTTTGCCTCAGTCTTCGCTATGTATGTCTCCCAGACCTCTGTGCTTAGTGGAAGGGTTAAAGGAGGAGAGGGAAAAACAATGAGGATTGGAGTTGGAGACTATTTGAGAGAACATGAGCAAAGGAAGGCTTTTCTCTATTATATTTGAAAGATGGTGTAAACTGGAGGAGATCTTTGACAGCTGAAAAATGGCATCATCTTACTGGAGAGTTAAAGTCTGCATCACAATACATACATGCAAGTTTGCATAAACAGCAAAAATTCTGGTATTTTCTAAGTGCAATGTTTGCCATTATACTCTTCACCATTTTATAATATTGGTTTTGCAGTTTGGATTTATGAAGTCTTGTAGAAAGCATTGTGCCTTATCTAACTCTCAGAAAGGCATCCAAGTGAATAGTGAATCTGCATGGAAAACAGTTTGATACATTCATCAGCAGAAACTGTAATAGTAATAAAGTTCAAATATCAGTATTAAGAAGGTAAAACACCTTCTAAAGGAATTTTTGCTCCATCCTGTTTAATATGAAAGAAATTATGCTGTTATTGCTAAAAGCCCCCAACTTTGCTCTCTTAAATACTAGGATAAAAAATAATGTTCACCTCCACTCACAAGGCTCAGATTCTTAACAGGGATACAGACCCTCTTCCCCAAAGGAAAAGAGGTTGACCATCCGATCTCATGCAAAAGGACATCAGACAGGCTAATGCTGAAGAAAAAAAACCACTGCAGTCCCTTATACAGTGGGGAAGAACAGAAAGATGAGTTTGGAGAAAATAAATATGGAAAATTTACCTGAAGACCTAAACGTGATAAATCCCAATTTCACAGTCATCTGAGTTGTGAGTCCAGGCACGCATTTGCATACTTTATAAATTTGGACTTGGACAACCAAAAGATCTCATCTATGCAACTAGTTTACTCACAAAAGAAGAAAGAACTGATGCTATACACTGAGTAATGCAGTTGCTCACTTACAGTTCTCAATACCCAGTGTCCCAAACAGAAGAAATATGAAAGTAGTTGTTAAAATCAAGTTCTTTTTTATGCAAATATCAAGGCAATTTTTGAAAAAGAAATTTATGATCAATAACTGCAAATACAGTGGGTAGCTCAAGAAGAGTCACTTCTTACAATTCTGAATTGTAGCAACAATGAAAACATCAGATGCTGAGAATAGCTTTCTCCTATCAATAAAGTGACTTAAAAATAAATGACTGATAGAGGTTGAAATGAATAATAATTGCAGTTAAATAGTCTAATATGACTAAAGACAATATTTAAAATACCTACTTATGCACTACTGTGAAAAGAAAATTGGATATAAAAGCTGTTCTTCAACATCAGTAACATTTATCTAAACAAAAAAATTCCCTAAGGTCAAAGGGGCATTAATAATTATATGCTTCTATAGGGGAATCCCACACTGGATTAACATTTCAAATACATCAAGCTTTTAATTCTGGACATGTTCTTTAATGTAAATTGGTAGATGAACTGAAGAAAACACATATTAAACACATTCTTGATTATTCATTAAATTCTCTTAGTGTTCTTATTAAATGTGATTGCCTAGTATGAGACAATTTTTTCATGTGTCTTATATCTAGTCTCCGTTTATTGATGAACAATTTTTCCCCCAAAGTTTTTCAGAAAATTAAATGCTGGGATTGGAAATCTCCAGAAATTGATGGAAAAAAATAATAATCTGATCTATAAAAGACACCAGTTTTGTATATCTCTATGCTGAATCCTTGCATTGACTCTTCAATCAAAATATATCTAGTCGACTTACGGGCCTGAGATGGTTCTTTGCTGAAATTTAATACAATCTCATATGGATTTTAAGAAGAAAAAGTACAAGGTAGTTAATCAAACCTTTGTGTTGTAGTGTGTAAGGAAAATAGGCAATAACTATATCCAGTAACTGGATATCACATGAAGCTGTCTTGATGTAAATCCCACCAGTATAATTACAGAGAGGCTAGAAGATCACCAAGTGAGGCAGTTCATCACACACCACTCACTTGTTACCGTATTTGAATTCGACAATAAGCTATTTTCTTGCTATATAAGGCAAGAACTTATTTTCACATTTTCTCAGTTTTAGAATATTTCAAATTCCTCTACCAAACTGGGACAAAACCCAAGAACCTCAAAGAGAGAAATATGAAACAAACAAACAACCCCTCTCCCCTGCAAATATAGTCTTAGAGTAGTGGAAATGCTTACTTTTAGATGTTGATCTTTTTTGTGGAAAAATCTTACTTTTCACTGCAGTTACATTTCAGAAGGAAAGTATTTCTGAAATGATAAAGCAGAGCATATAATTTTGAAGATACTGGAACAAGATATTGAACAAATGTCAAATCTTTTTGACATGGAATAAAATACTGAAAGCAATTCTTTGTCATAAAAAAAGTATAGTTTTGACAAATTGGCATTTTCAAATAAAAAAAAAGAGTATTTCTTGTAAATCACATTCATCTCTACATGTCTCCAGGATGCAATGGACTGATTCTTGTGTAATTGTATACGTACATTAGGAAATCAAATCAGCCGTGGGCTGACAAGCAGATGGCCTCCTATGATCTTTGGACTTCTAAATGTAAAAAATAAACAAAATCAAGACCAGAAAAAGGATGTCTAACATTGGAGTATCCCTTTCAGGGAATTTCTTCTTGATTCTCTCTAGAATACAACAGAGATGACTACCAGAATATGTTATCTGTTAAATAAATTAATTGCCTGAGCTATCCCCATTCCTTTTTTGAAATATATTCAATTACACATCTACTAGTAAGTGTGTTTTGTTTATGGAAAATGATACCACAACTTGAAGAATTAGGAACTACGAGCTTAATCAGCCAAGTAAGTACCCCAGAATATAATTTGTAAGTATAATGAGTTAATTTTTTCTCCATACTTACAGTTTTATGCCACCAATAATTGCAGTGCTCAAGTGGAAATGGCAGCCGCATGTGGCCTTGTATCCCAACAGCAGTCAGCAGGTCACCTCAGATTGCACAAGTGCCCCAGTAGGTTATCTCAGAGTGAGCTGGCCTCTGTCTCATGCTGTTTGGTAAAACATTGAATATCTTAATGAAATAGCAACTGAATTGTTCTTGAAAAGGAAATCTGGGGCCAAATCTCTGCCAATTTTCCACTCTTCTGACCTTGGAACTCCAAGAAAGAGGTCAAAATAACCCAAACAAATTTTTAAAGCAGTCTAAATATAATGTTGAAGGGGTGATTTTACAGTCACTACTGAACTCTGGTGCATCCCAAGGCAAATGCTTTTTCTTGGCAGGGGTGACAAGGGGCTGGCATAAGGCCAGCTGTGCCCAGGACTCCCCTTAAACCCTTGAGCCACAGACAACTTGGCTCTTTGCCATTCTTTTTCTAAACATGCAGTTTACAGAATTCAACTGCACAGGAAAATTGGATGTCAGTGGCTACTGCACTCCTTATTTCCTCTTTCTGCAGATAGAAATTTCTTATCAGTCTGATGCACAAAATGGCAGGCAGGGCAGCATGCTATCAGAGCTGGTAGGCTAGAGGAGCTGAGGACATTGTGTCATTTGCCACTTTGGACAAGGGAGAAATGGCACACAACAGAGTGGTTTAAAGGCAATTTTCACATAAAGGATTCAGGAAAAGAAAACTGGCTGACAACAAATGGATTGGAGGAAGGAGGGAACACCAGCCAGTCACCACAGACCCATATAATCTTTCACAGAAACACAGCTGAAAAGGGCCAGAGTTTGCTGAGAGCAGAGCAGATGGCTCAGACAGTGATAGGGCAATGTCCCCAGTCATCAATAGGAGAATTTGCAAGGTGTTTTTAGAGTATGCCTTCATATTTACTTTTTCCAGTCACGTGAAAAATTAAGAATAAACCTTCTTTATTAGTGATACTTCATTGTCATTTATCTATTTGCTTATACAGCACAGCTAACATGGCTCAATAAACAATGTGCTGTGGTTAGTGAGGAAGCTGTAAAACGTGTGCCAAACCAACAGGTGAATGACATTTTTAAAGCCACTAAATATTTTGAAGTTGAGTTTGAATTTAGAACAGATTTCTTGTCTTTATTATTGTTATTATGACCATTATCTTTATGACTGTGACATATAGAGGTCATCACAGAATAAAAGATGTCCCTTATCCCATAGAAGGTCATTGTTTAAATTTAAGACAAGCAATTATCAATAACATCTGAGAAGAGAAGAGGGCTCTTCAAGGAAACAAGTTCCAGTTGGTAAGATGAGATGGAATTTGAGGTTGCTAAAAAAAGAGAAGATTGTCCAAATTTTTTTATAGATACTATGTAAAGAAAAATTAGAATGAGTTTTCAGAATGACAGCAAGATAAAGTAGATGTTTATGGCATTATCTCCACATGATTAGGAGAGAATGGAAGAGAGTTCTCAGTGCATCTTACGATCTTAAGAAAATTGACGTTTGAGGAGCCTTCCTGCTTTCCTTTATTCACAAGGAGCATTCCCCCTCTCCATGGTGGAAGACTATTTGCAGACCTTTCACTGAAATATTCTTGTAGGCTGTTCTCATTGCTTTCACTAATGAAAACGTAAGCAAACAACGCAGTGGGTACCTTCAGCACGGTGATGGTACATTCCTCCAGACCACAGCATGCTTGGCTAAAGCACAGTGTAGACCAAGACCTTCCAACATACCCCTTTCTTTGTAATGACTGTTTCCCAATGTGCATTCATTGCGAATTTAACCTCTCTTTCCTACATCAGCTTTTGCAGTGCCTTGTGGCATCTGCAGGACAAACCAAGTTAATTTTTCTCATCCAAGCTGGAAGAACACAACTTCCCTTGTGACAGTGAGAAGCCCACAGAGGAGATGGCAGCAAAAGTTAGTGGGAAATGGATAAGTTCAGGAAAGTCTGAAATTCAGGCTGAAGTTCAGGAAAGTCTGAAATTCAGGCTGAAGTTCAGGAGAGCCACAGGAGATTCAATGTAGAGCTCTTCTAATGAAAGTAATAGTGCAAATCACTGAATGCTTAGAAAATTGCAGATAAAACAAGCTTGTTTGTCAACTTGATAATTTTTGTGAACAGGTAGTTGAGGGTGCTCAAAGTAATAGGGGCCTGTGGCCAGGTGTTATCTCTCCTTGAAACTCAGCAGGTAAAACGCTGGGACAAAGAATTTACTAAAACTGTGTTATATATCATATCCCTTATTGTCCACAAGCCTCTGGAAAGACTGAGAGGTATAATGGACTGCTGAAGAGCATTATGTGAAGCATATGTTAAGAGCATATGTTAAAAGTGTTAGGTGATGGGGCATGGAAGCACTGGGATGCAAATTCAGCAGAAGCCATTTGCCTGATTAGCACTAGAGGATCTGCTAACCACCCTGGTCCTACCCAAACAAAATCCCTACATACTGTGGGAGGAGATAAGGTCCCCATACTACACACAGGGAAGTGACTGGGGAAGTCCATGTGGGTTTCTCTTCCCATGGGAAAAGGCAAACCCATTTGTAGGATTGTCTTTGCTCAAGGGCCTGGGTGTACTTGGTGGGTAATGTTGAAGGATGGGGAAACCAAGCGTGTGCTTCATGGAGATTTAACCTTGGGGGGAAAAATAATTTGTGGTGTAAGATGTATGTTGCATAATGCAGGGAGTAAAGTAGCAGGAGTGACATGAACCAATTAAGAGTGGATTTTGCAAGGAGCAAAGAGAGTGTGACTGTGGTCTGGACTGGGCCTGTGTTGGTGCCCAACAGTGCTGTTTATCCTGTCATGAACACTCACCCTGATGGAATGGAGCCCAGGTCATGGCCTGTTTTTGAACCTCTGGTGGGGTGGACAAAGCCCATGAAATAGTAAAACAATATCTATCTGTGAAAGGACGGAGGACAGTAGTTAATGAAAATTTACTAATCTGTATTTGTATGTATTGGTATAAATACAATGGAATAGTTAGAAGATATATAAAATTATGTGGAATCTTACTCAAATGGTATGGAAAAAAGGGTGGAGATTGTATTGGGTCTGGCTGAGAAGGAGTTCATTTCCCCACAGTGCTGTGCCTTGCGTTGGTAGCTAGAAAAGTCTTGATAACATACCAGTGTTTTGGCTACTGCTGAGCAGTGCTGACACAGCATCAGCACTGTTTCCCCAGCATTCCCCCCCATCAATAGGCTGGGGGTGGGCAAGATCCTAGGAGGGGACACAACTGGGCCAGCTGACCCAAAATAACCAAAGGAATATTCTGTACTATATGACGTCAGCTCAGATAAAAAAGCTAAGGAAAGGAGGAGGAAGTGGGAGGCATTTGTGATTTGCAATATTTACCTTCCTAAGCAACCACCACACATGTTCAAACTCTGCTTTCTGGGAAGTGGCCAGACATCACTTGCTGATGGGAAGTAAAGAATAAAATTATTTTTTTTCTCTTTGCTTATGTGTGCATGAACCTTTGCACTGGCTTTAGTAAAATGCCTTATCTCAACTTATGAGTTGTTTTCCATTTATTTTCTCTCCCTTTTCCAGCTGGGAAGGGGGGGTGGTAGAGTGGCTTGGTGGGCACCTGGTGTTCAGCCAAGGTCAACCCACCGCATTGTGACTGATGAACATATAAATAAAAGAATTATTAGGACATAAAAATAAAGAAGTACGAACTTTAAATTTGTTCCTTCATAATCTTCTAGTCTTTGGAGAAAGCAGCAACTTTTAAAGACTGTTGGAAGAAAAAGACATAGATAATGAACTCCTACGGTATGTTAATCTCTCCTGATTCCCCAGCAGGTAAAGCATTTTAAATACGTCTAGTCACTGTGATCACTGGAACTGTGGGTGGGAAAAGGGACAGCTACAAACTGACAGAAATGTTCTTATCCTTACAGTTATGGCTTCATTAGGTTTGTTCAACAAATAAGTCATTGCACACTGGTCTTTTGCAAAGGTAGTGTTTATTCGAAGCTGTACAAGTACTGCTCTGCTGCAGCTGCAGAGCACCAGTGCCTTGACCTTGCAGGGCTGCTTTCCTAAATGCACATCTTTGCTCTCCAGGTTTATGCATGCTCTGCTTATTTGTGATAATACTGGTGAAGTACCATTTGCCTCATGCTACATCTGGGTCATTTTGCTGCTTCTGGATTGTCTCCAAGCACATGACATGGTACACCAACACCACCTGACTTCACTCCCTGCTGCTGCTTGTCCATGTACAGAGATATCCTCATCCTTTCTCCCTGGGGTCTGTCACTATGAAGTTCCAAAACTTAAAACTTTCTAGCAGTTCCCAACATTCTCCCTCATCACTGTCACTGTCTCCATCTTTCCCCAGGGTGTGTGTGGTTCCTAATCAAAGGCCATATTTCCGATTTGGAGACTGAGCAAAATAAAGAGCAGGCCCCACTCCTTTGCAGAGGAAGGGCAGATAGGTAAAGAAGGAGGAAGCTGAGGGAAGTAAGATAAGGCTTGTGCAGCTAAAGCAAAACACACAGCCCTGTGAGCAGCAGAACAAATTAAAACTGAACTTATTGAGGATTTGCATTTTGAGGAAAGTATTCCTATGTGGATGCTTTGGTTTCTAATCAGAGCTGAACTAACCCACCAGTCCTTAATTTTCTGAAATACTTAAAAGTACTCCTTCACTTGACTGCATATTTTCATGAAATATGGGGAAAATTAACATTCTTAAGAACTGCATTCCTCTTTCCCCTGTGGCTGAAATCAGTCAATTCCTCCAAAACATTACCAGGAAAAGGAGGAAATATATTGAGAAGATCATTAGGTACACCACACTTTCCATGGAAATTGGGCTAAAAATAAATTTGATCTTTGCTGCATTTGGATATTTTTCTGTAGGACATCTGGCCCATGATATTTCAAAGTTCTCCTCGTGCTCGAATACAAGGGTGTGCAAAGGACTGTGTAAGTTTTTCAAAGATTCAAAACAACTCAAAAGGATGTGCGTGGGAGTGTGTTCTGGATTCAGTTATCATGGAGGGACCACATGACCTCTCCAAGCCCCTTTTCCACCTCACGTATCTGGGCCACTACTCACACCTACTCTCTTTGTATTGTACATCGAGAACACTCTCTTGCTCTTATCCTATGCTGAAGTATTGAAACCTGAACACTGACCTTTCTCACACTTAACTGTGGTTAGTACGACTCATTTACTATTTACAGTGCTGTTATCCTTTACTTTGGCTGAATGCCAGGTGTCCACCAATCCTGTGCAGATTTCGCCCCCCCCCCAAAGAAAGGGGAGATGAAAGAAAAAAAAACGTGAAAAACCCGGGCTTAGCAAGGAAGAAAGTTTATAATTACATGGAGGGAAAAAAAAAAGAAGAGACTAATAATGCTACAAACACACAGGCAAACTAACAGTAAAAAATTCTACCTCCCCCACGGAGTGGTGTCTCGGACAAACGTAGATGCCTACAGGGCCATACCAGAAGAAAGAAGAAGGGCCAAGCTATTTCTCCCTTCTCTCTTATAGTCGGACTGACGTAACATGGTATGGAATATCCTGTTCCTCCTGGAAAGAGGAAGTGCTATTTTACTACACAAACCCATTACAATCTCCACCCCTTATTCCATACCATTTTATGTCACACTCATATCCCATTATTCGCCTATATCCTGCACTTGTACAGGTCTTGTCTTCTATGGTGGTCTCATCATTGAGCACCAACATTAGCTTGGTTTGTGTCTTCCTCGTCTGGTGACTTTTCCTGCAGTATACAACTCAGAATAAAAATTTTTTTTTCCCAAGGTTAAATCTCCTTGAGGTACACACTGGGTTTCCCTATCTTCTCTCGTTATCCACCAGGTGTATCCAGGTCCTTGAGCAAAGACCCACGAATGGGTTTGCCTTTGCTTAAGGGAGGGTTAACCCAAACTGCTTTACCTAACATACCTCTCAAGTGAATTACTGGGACTTTGTCTCCATCCACAGTATGAAGGGGCTCTGATTGGGCAGGGCTGGCTTGATTGATGGAGCCTCTAGTGTTAACCAGCCAAGTAACCTTTGCTAGGTGCTGATCCCAATTTTTGAAAGTCTCCCCACCCAATGCCTTCAAAGTAGTTTTCAGCAATACGTTGCATCACTCAACTTTTCCAGCAGCTGGTCCATGATATGGGATATGATATACCCATTCAATGCCATGTTCCCTTGCCCAAGTAGTTACTAAACTGTTTTTGAAATGAGTCCCATTGTCTGACTCAATGTGCTCTGGGGTGCCATGTTGCCACAGGACTTGCTTTTCAAGACCCAGGATGGTATTTCGGACAATTGCATGAGGTACTGGATAAGTCTCTAACCATGCAGTGGTTGCTTCCACCATGGTGAGCACATAGCGTTTACCTTGGCGGGTGTGCAGCAGTGTGATATTGTCAACCTGCCAAACCTCTCCATATCTATACTTATCCCAATGTCCACCATACCATAGGGGCTTCACTCTCTTTGCTTGTTTAATGGCAGCACATGTCTCGCAATCATGGATAACCTGGGAAATACTGTCCATGGTTAGATCCACCCCTTGGTCTCGTGCCCATCTATAGGTGGCATCTCTGCCCTGATGGCCTGAAGCATCATGTGCCCGTTGAACTAGGAACAGCTCTCCCTTGTGCTGCCAATCTAGATCTACCTTAGACACCCTGACTTGTGCAGTTCGGTGTGCTTGTTTGTTGTTGTGATGTTCTTCATTAGCTCGATTTTTGGGTACATGGGCATCTACATGGCGGACTCTCACAGTCAACCTCTCAACCCGAGCAGCAACGTCTTGCCATAAATCAGCAGCCCAGATGGATTTTCCCCTACGCTTCCAATTAGTCTTCCTCCACCGATCCAGCCAGCCCCACAGAGCATTGGCTATCATCCATGAGTCAGTGTAGAGGTACAGTCTGTAGTAAAGCATACAGTTTTATGCTCCCATGTAACTCACGAATAACCCACATCACTGGGATACTGTTGTAGAAATGGAAGAACTGGCATATGATTACTTCACAGAATCACAGAATCATGGAATCACAAAATCAATTAGGTTGGAAAAGACCTCTGAGATTGAGTCTGACCTGTGACTGGACACCACCATGTCAGCTAGACCATGACACTAAGTGCCACATCCAGTCTTTCCTTAAACATCTCCAGAGATGGTGACTCCACCACCTCCCTGAGCAGTCCATTCCAACGTCTAATCACCCTTTCTGTGAAGAAATTCATCCTAATGTCCAACCAAAACCTCCCCTGGTGCAGCTTAAGACTGTGTCCTCTCATCCTGTTTCTGGCTGTCTGGGAGAAAAGACTGACACCCATCTGACTACAACCTCCTTTCAGGTAGTGGTAGAGAGTAATAAGGTCTCCCCTGCACCTCCTCCATGCTAAACAGCCCCAACTCGCTCAGCATCTCCTCACAGGACTCATGTTCCAGACGCTTCACCACTTTCATTGCCCTTCTCTGGACTTGCTCCAGCACCTCAATGTCCTTCTTGAAGTGAAGGGCGCAGAACTGGACACAGAACAAACAGTATGGCCTCACCAGTACTGAGTACAGGGGGAGAATCTTCCCTAATCCTGCTGGCCACACTGTCTCTGATACTTTAGAGCACTGGTAGTGCTCTAAAGATTTGTAATAGTAAAAAGCAACAAGAGGTCTGGCTGGAGTGTACTTAGTTTCATACATCTCAGGAAACTAAAATATTATTTGAGAAATTCTTTCTTCTAAGAATTATCTGAAAATTTATTTCAAGAATAAAGACTCCCAAGATTTTATTCCAGGAATAAACTTCTCAGTCATATCCAGTAACAGGAACCTGACTTCTCTTAGAAATTATCATTACTGGCAGACAAAGCCAGTAAGACTCTTGTGCCTACCCTAAAGACCTGTCTGGGGTTAAACAACAGTATTTTTGTTCCTGTATTCTAGGAAGTTACATCTTTTGGGACTTCTCCTTTGTCTTTGAACTCACAAATAGAAGCCTCCAAAAAAAGTTCAAGGAATATTTGGAGGAAAGTCCAAATCTGTTTTATATATGCTCCAGGGAGGATGCCATTCTCTACTAGTAATGCGGTTCATACTGTGTGAGCGTAGAATGGACTATGATCTTGATGATATATGTTAACCTCAGAAAGTTACTGGTGAGAGACAAAATTAATGGGAGAGGGAGATTATGTGGGCAGTGAGTGCCAGGAAAAGGGAGTGAGAAAGGTCTTTGAGCATGTTTCCCTTCATTCTTCATGTGGGAAATATGCCATTTCCACATCCCATCTGCATTTTCCAGGAACACATAAGCTATGTTTGACAGCAACAAGTACATAGTAATTGTGTTTTCATTTCAGCATGTCGGTAATAAGCATTTCTAAACATTTCACCACACAAAGCTGGCATTGCAGAAAATTATTACTAAAAATAGTCAAACTCATTTACATTCATTCTCATGTCATAGGAAAACATGGTGGATGTGTCTGCAGTGCTGGCAAGTGCTGTGGAGCATGGAGGTACTTGAGCTCAAGACAAGTCCAGTTCAGGTAGCAGTCCGGCACCACTGCAAAGAACTCAGTGCAAACAAGTCATTAATAACACAGATTCTGAAGGCTGAATTGAGTTTAAAGCCTCTCCACAAGGCATTGTAGTGCAATTACTATGGGTTCTTGGTAGCTAGAAACCATAGGGCTTGAAACATTGGCCACTCCCAAGGTAATTCAGGGGAATTTTAGGGTTGGCTTTACCTTGTTTAACCTTAAACAATTAACAGTGCAGTGTTTAGGTTCAGGTAATCATCTGTGGCATGATTCATTTGCCTACCTATAGACATAAATGCTATGTTAGAAACCCTGAGCTATCCTGATTGACTTCCTGCAGCCACTTCTAGGGAGTGTTAATCATCTGTAGCATCAGACCTGACACCCAAATAGGAAATAGAAATTAATCATGTAGTTCCTCTGCTACAGTTCTCAGGAGTATATGCATGATAATTACTGATTTTTAATAATAATTCTGTTTGCATTATTTTTACCATACTAACACCTGCCAGTTTACTTAATATCTACAATATGCTCCTTTCTCCTGATATGAGGTCATTAGTGCAGACCTGAGTGCAGTTCAAGGATGAGATCCCAGCATTGTGCAACATAAAACTGCTTTTTTTTTTTTTTTGCTCTGTCCATGCATTTTGGAGAGATTTGATGGTGGAGGGACCAGTACGTGGCCAGATGGAAGAAAATGTCAACAACTCATATTTCCCATGTCACCAGCAAGGTCAAAGGAGCAAAGGAAATAAAGAAGAGGCAAGGGAGCTTGGAAAAACCAAAATGCTGTGAACCTGGTTTGGACTGGTTGGCATGTTGGACATCAGAAAAACACTGATGGTAGTGTCAAAAGGTAGTGCTAATGGTAGATTTGTTCTACCTGCTGAAGTAGAAAGCTCCCATCCTGAGTGTTCCGTGTCATCTCCTTGGAGACTGTCTGCAAAAAGTCAGCTCCAGAGCTCTAGGTAAATTTTAGCAATGACAATTTGCCCAGTGTCAAGTCATTCTGAAGTTTCAAGTAGTTGCAGTATTTGCATTAATTCCTAGTCTAAGCAGCCTTTTTGTATTTCAGTGTGTCACTCACCATCTTAGCATTCCTTATTCAGAAATAGGGAGGAGACTCCTGCATTTGTTCCTCCGTGCCTAGAGCACCTAAAGACTCCTTTGGGACAAAGATCCTGCTGAAATCCACCATGTTTTCATTATTTCATTATATATTCATCAAGCCTAGTTATCCACAGTGCTCCAATGTATGTCAGGAGGCTGCAAGGTATGTTCCTGTGATGGTACCTGTCAGAAACATCTAGTTCACAACTATCAAACAGTATATGCCATCTGCTTAGACAGCTGGGCATTGAGCTGTGCAAGAGCAAAGAAAAAGACAAGAACAAGTCAGAAAGCTTTAGGGGAGAGACTTAGCTTAAAAGAATTTTCCTACAGGAATACAAAAAAATCATTTTAGTCTCTTCACCAAAACTGTAGATTATTCTTTTATGCCTTAAAATATTTAATGTGTGCTTGTATCCACATGTCTTCAGTATCTTGAAGTTTACTGCGAGCACTTTATTTACTCCTTATAAATAGATCCAGTCAAGGGGCTCCTTCAATTTGCCCTTGTGTAATAGGTCTAAAGCAGTGGTACCAAAAACCACCTCAGAGAAAAAGTACATATTATGACTGGTTGAAAATGACTGCATTCTTGGAAGAGATAAACGTAAAATGCAGATTTCTTATGGCTTGGGTTACAAAATGGCCCTTGGAAGGGCCTCAGCAGGTGTCATGTGTATACAGAAATGACAAGTCACAGCACGCAGGCTGCTTTCCATGACAGCCAGCAATAGCAGACTGCGTTAGTATCAGCAGCAAGACAGCACCAAGGCAGTACAGGATCCACACAGAGTACTGCATGTTGCTTGTCCAAAGTGCTTCTGACTCCTCGTACAAGCTTAAGCAGAGGGAACTTGAGGAGGTTTTTGCATGAATATGAAGATTTATTTTTTTAAGGAAGGAGGATTGGGTTGGAAGTTTTCTCCCTTCTGCTAGAAATCAACATTAAAAATAAGACAACATAAAGAAGACAAACACTGAAAAAACTGGGGAATTCATAGCATTAATATTCAGAAAAAAATTGACTTAATAATCATTACTTATATCATTAATGCAATTAGTTGAACTTCCGACAAAAATAAGTATTTGTGATTTTTTTTAATGTCAGAAATATATGACATGGTGCAGATGTAAAATATTCTTTTAAAGTGGAAGTTAATACATATTGAACTTCTTTCCTGAACAATGAGGCTTTGCCAAACCAGAATTTTCATTGAAAAATTGATCACTGAAATTTTTTCTAACTAACTCTTCAAGGAACTTCTAAAGGAACAGCAACTCTATACAGAAAAGAAGCTTCCAATTTAACTGTATCAGAGACAACATCTGACACTGAAAGCTGTCAAAATTAGTTCACCTTAGGGGAAAACTGTCCAGATGCAGAGACATGTTTGACTGTATAATGACATCTGTTATGCAAACCAATATTACAAACTTAAATCTGTGTCTGTTAATGGGTAAGAAAAAAATTAAGCTGAACTAAATGATAAGGAACAATTTAAGATTACAGTCTTAATTAAATGGAAGATAAATGATTTTTCTCCTGAACAGTTGATTAAAAAGTAGGATCTGATCAGAACAAAAAAATGCAAACACATCAACATACAGGATTTAGGAAAAATGTATGCTTGCAGCCCAGGAATCCAGCTATAGCCTGGGCTGCATCAAAAGAAGTGTGGTCAGCAGGCAGAGGGAGGTGATTCTTCCCCTCTGCTCTGGTCTCATGTGTCTGCACCTTGAGTACCCGGCTCTGGGTCCCCAGCACAGGAAAGACAGAGACCTGTTGGAGTGAGTCCAAAGGAGGGCCACAAATGCGGTCAGAGGGCTGGAGCACCTCTCCTGTGAAGACAGGATGAGAAAGTTGGGGTTGTTCAGCTTGGAGAAGCGAAGACTCTGGGAAGAACCTAGAGCAGCCTTTGAGTACCTAAAGGGAGCTACAGGAAAGCTGAAGAGGGACTTTTTATGAGGGTATGTTGAGATAGG
Organism: Neopelma chrysocephalum; assembly: GCF_003984885.1. NCBI lineage: Eukaryota > Metazoa > Chordata > Aves > Passeriformes > Pipridae > Neopelma > Neopelma chrysocephalum. The sequence goes on along the minus strand of NW_020897694.1, from coordinate 8,550,208 downwards.
ACAAGGGGAAATGGCCTTAAACTGAAAGAGTCTAGATCTATATTAGATGTTAGGAAGAAATTCGTCACTGTGAGGGTAGTGAGGCACTGGCACAGGTTGCCCAGAGAAGTTGCAGATGTCCAATCCCTGAAAGTGTTCAAGGCCAGATTGGATGGAGCTATGAGCATCCTGGTCTAGTGGTAAGTAGTGGGTTGGAACTAGAGGATCTTTAAGGTCCCTTCCAACCAAAACTATTCTAAAATTCTATGATCCTGTGATTCTAGTAAACATTAAGTGAATCAAGCAAAAGGCATTACTGGTCCATTTGAAGGTGGATGTACCCTGATAGATCTCAGTGGCACTATGATATTTGCCTAAAGCTTTCTGGATTAGGTCATACAAATGGAGGACATAAAGCTACATGAAAATTTTGTTAGATTCTAAGATAAATAATTAGATTTTTATGGCTTTAAGTCAAAATTCATAGCAATAAAAATCTGCTGCTAGATCAGTCTGTGCAAAAAGGAAAATACTAACTCAGGGAGAAAGTGTGTACTTGAGACAGAAGATAACTAGGCTTGTTTATATAGCATTATCCTTGTCTTTAAAAATGGGAAAGATGAAAGGAGGCTTAATAGGAATGAATATTCAAAAAGGAAAATTTCAACAGACAAAGATGAAAAAAAAAACCTAAATTCAGTGTACTGAAATTTCTGGAGCAGACTGATCTTCAGCCAGGAAGTACTAGCATGTGAAATCACAAACCCTGTTTTTCCAAATGATCCTATTCATCTGTGGCTAGTGCATTAGCACTAGAAATTAGCAAACACAGCACTTGTATTTTGAAAAAAGAAAAATGACCCATGCAGTTACAGGACTATCAGCCTGGTTTGCAGTGTATGTAAGGTATTGGAACAAAAGAAAGACTACTTAACAAACTGGGGCCAAGCAGCAAATGGGATACAATATAACCTGAATTCACAGCAATAAATTTTGGCAGACAAACTTGTTATCTTTCTGTAATATATTTGTCTATGTTCAGATGAACGAATGTGATAAAGACAACACAATGAACCTTCTGCTAAACCTCACATACATTCCAAGGACAAATTATTAGTGTTTAAGGCAAAGACATGGAAATTCTTACATTAGTTTTAGGAAAAGACCTGGCTCCAGGGCAGGTAACAGCAGCTAACACTGAAGGAAGACAAAGCCAGCAAAAGGCTGGTTCTAAGTGGAATATGATCAGGATAAACCATTATGTCAATTGTGCACAATACCAGGGCACAAAAATTAATAATAAAAGTAATTAATGACACAAATTTGCTCGATCATGTTAATAGAAAGGAAGGTTAGAATACCGTATAGGAAGAACCTGATAATGTTGAGCAATGAAGCAATAAAAATCAGATTAAATTTAACATCCTGAGGTGCTAGATCAGGCACATAGACACTAATAAAAAAGATTTGCTGCAAGCTGGAGGCTGAACTGTGATAATGTGAGGAGAGGAAAAGGCCCAGACTGGAAATAATAATTCACAGTATGGTCATGAGTCATCAACATGATTCAGCTGCACAAAGGTTGATGCAATTGTATGACATATCAGGAATGATATTTCCAGTACAGGGACAGATGAGAACAGTAAACCAATGAGGATTATACCTGGAGCATGACACAAACCCAGCCACTTACACTCTATATGGTCACTCACCATAAATATCAATGGGATTACAGGATCTAAACAGGCCTTGTTAGCCAAAGAAGAAAGAACTAAAAAAGGGACATAGAAATTCAGGCAGGAAATGAGTAAGATGGTAAGATACTGAAGAGACTTGCAAAAATCTGTCCTCTGCCCCTAACAAAAAAGGACATAGGGCACTGCCTGCAAGGGAAACTCCTTAAGGGCAGAGTACCAGGTAACACAGACACAGGAAACACCCTTCATATGCATGCCCAGGAGATCTTGTAATGTGGCTACTTGGGGTAACAGGAGACCTCAAGGACCTTTTGGTGTCTTCTAGTAAATTATCAACCTTTCCTTAGCTAAATCCACAGGTATCTGGAAAGGAATGTTGTCAGATAGGATTTACAGGTTTTTACTTAAAACTGGATAGGATCTAGAATTTGAAGCTCTAATTCTCATCTCAGACACTTTTATGGGGGTTTCCTCAGGGAGGCAGCATTAGCTATTCACTCAGTCTTTTAAGCTCTGCTAGAAGTGAGTGGTTCAAGAATCATAGCTCGAAGTGGTTTTATCACATATGAAGGAGTTTTAAAGTTTTTAGTTCTTACTCCAAAAAAGCAAGGTAGCTCCCTTCTCCCTTATGCTTTGAGAGGAGGAGGTGTCAGGAAGCAAATTGGATATACCATAGAGAGCTTAGAAGAGGCCTCCTCCCTCTACCATCCAGAGCAGCCGATGTGTGGGAAGAACCATAAAGACATAAACTCCTGTCAGAGATAGGATGAGACCTGCACACACGTCTGTGACAGGGTAGCACTGCATCTGGCCAGCAGGAGCAATCTCGCACCCTCAGAACCACATAAAATGCACACAGCGTGTAGTGCACACCAGGCAAGGAGTAAACATTTCTATGATGTCGTTCAATGTAACCAAATACTTGTCCATCAGCAAGAGGCAGGGACAAACTGGATTTTGGAGCTATCAGAGCACTTCTTCCTGGTTTGGTGAAGGTTTGCGCTCCCAAACCTTTCCCAAGGATGCTACGTCCCCTTTCCCAGCTTCTCAGAAGAAAGTTTGACATGAATTTGCCATCAAATTGTCAATAATTAATTTTATGTTGTGCTTCCTGGACTCATTTTTACTGATTTCACTATTGCAAATAATACATTTTAAGGCTCATGAGTGACAATTTGTCACAAGGAACAGATCTCTGATTAATTCTTTCTGCTCTAGATTAATTTGCGTGACAATCATTTGTGACAAAGATTAATCTTTCAAACAATTACTGTGACAATTTTCTCCACAGAGACAAGCCATCACACTTGTGCTGCTTTACTCTGACCTTGTTTTGTGACTTTTGGAAAGTTATTGTTCTCTTAAGATTCATTTTACCTACCTCTGAAATCTATATAAGTCATCTGCACGGAGTGTTTACTACATATTGCAGGACATGGGAACTTAATGAACTGTGAGATGATCAGAGGGAAAAAGGTGATTGGAAAACAATCGGGGACATTCAATAAAAAATGTAATAGCCATAACTTCAGAAATATTATGGTGAAAAGCAAACTAAAACATAAAAGAAAAAGAAATTGTCTGTGCTTTTTCTGGAAGATTTTTGGTTGTTTACTTCTAAGAACTGAGGGTGTTTCATAAGTAATTTTACACATTTTGATGAAATCTGCATCCAAAATTTCATAAAAAGAGTTGGTGAAGTGATAAAAGCTCTATCTCTAGCAATTAAACAATATTAATGGCACTGAACAAAGTTAATATGCTTTTTTTGGAAGAACTGTGATGCTGACTATGCAAACAATATTTTGAAAAAATATTGTTTAAAAATATTTCCTTTTTATTAAAATTATTTGTAACATCTCATAAATGTTGGTCCACACAGTCACTTTTGAAGCACAAGGAATCTCTTCTCCACATAAAACATTCATTATGTAGAGGCAGAGTTATTCTTAGACACAGAGAGGGTGTGAGCAGCATGATGGAGAAGGCAACTTTTTCTGTTAACAGACTTCTGCTCTCTTCTCTATTTTTCATATTTGAATAAAAATATACTGTGCAGTTACCATTCCTGTTCAAAACTTGGTGTCTAACGGGGTACCCAATTGCTGATTACAGGAGCTAGCTCCACAATACACAACATAGAACAGTAAAGTGTATACCATTCTTCTTTCAAAAGGACAACAACATTGTTAAGGACCCTCCAGTGAGGAGTGTCACTTGCAGGCAAGGAATATCCCGCAACTTCCTAGCCTGGACCTAAAATGATTTTCTACAGCTGAGTTTCCAAACTATTTTCTGTTTTATAAGAGGTAGATTTCATTAGACTGCAGGGTAGAAGAGGTGACACTGAAACTCAGATTAAAACAAATTGAGAAGAACGTGAAGGAATTCAAACATCCAATCCCAAGAACATAATCTTTTCCTTTTTCATTGAAAAGTCATATCCAAGGTGAAGGTTTGTAGGGGAGACCCCATGCTCTCACCTTCAGGAGACCCCTACTGCTGTTGTACATCCTGAGTGTGCAAGGCTCGGCCATGTTTTCTTTGGGGGATAAGCTCCATTGCAAGAGCCTCATGGTCAAGTTTGTCTTTAAAAGCTGGGGAGGATCTAGATCCAGAGCTCCTGCATGACAGACCAACCAGGTAGGTCTGATGACACCTCCACTGCGGACCACTGATGACAAGTTTGAGCTGTTCCGGTTGTAGCTGGCTGTAGGTCCAGTCCCAAAGAACTCAGGTCTCCCAGCCCCAGATGGGGAGTGAAGGGTCCTAAATCAAACCAACATCCATCCCACTGGCAGAGAGGCACCTGAATGCAGGTGTTGTATATGCCTCTCTGTGGATCTTGGTAGCTTCAGAGTTTACCTGAAACCTCTCATAGAAATGAGAGTCTTTTCTGGGAACCCGTAGTTACGGATAAGTGGTTTGTCCCTACAGGTACTTTTTAGCACTCCTTGTGCTGCAGGTCCTGCAGGTTTTTACTGGTATAAGGCTATTATTCCCCTCTAGTACAGTGTCACAAAGCTGGGCAGGTACAGCAGTGTACCACTCTCTGAACAGCTACAAAATATATGGTCACTTTTGTGTTAGCTGGTTGCACAGTCTCTTCATGGATCACATATGCTCCTGCGGCTAATGGGACTATGATGAAGTCAGAAAAATCATGCATGGTTACAAACCATGCAAATGGTATACTAACAACAGAAAATACTATGATTTGTATGATAGATCTGATACAACACCCTCCACCCCCCCTTATTTTCAACAAATCAGAGGCTACAATCTGAAAGAATCTATTTCTATATCTGGGCTGAAAGTTAATAAGCCTGATAAAAAGTATGAGCAAAGAAACATGGTTGGAAATTAAAATCTTTCAAGAATCATTAAGTGTAGACATCTGAGTTTTCCAAAGTTCATTTACACTAAAACCAATTTTCCAGTGCAAAGTTTTGGCAACTATTTTAAGCAATAAAATATTTGATGCTGATGATGCAACCAAGGAACTCTAAATGAATTTTTTTTCTATGAAATGTTATCTTAGTCCTTACTTCAGTTTAAAAAGGACAAGCAATCTCAACACCTGAACAATCGGGTGTTCAGAACAATCTGAACACCTGAACACCTCATCTCAAACACCTGAAATTCTGCAAAGCATTGGATACTGCAGTTAAACAGGAGATTTAAATTAATTTATGGTTTGACAGGAAGGTGCTACATGGGACGTGATGGGAGGGATACTACAAGAGGAAATTTTGGCTGAATGGGGTTACTGATGAAGCTCCTCAAGAATCAGCCAGAAATAACAGAGTGATCAGAGCACAATGTCCAGGTCCAGGGTGACTCTCAGGCCCTTTGGGAGGCAGTCACTGAAAGACAACTTCAAAGCTAAGCTGGGTTGAAGTGAGATGTTTTCACAAAAGAATAGGGAATTGTCTCTTCCACAGTTTAAGGCAACAGTGACACTCCCCTTGGATCTTGTATACAATCAGAACTTCCATGCTTAAAACAACAAAAGGAGAGCAGATGCTGGAAATTGTCCACATGCAAACTTTTCAGGGGAAGTGGCAGGCTGAAATGGTGCTAAAAGTACTTCACAATTAAAACATTTGTATGATCACATCCTTACAAATGCAGGGTTTAAATGAGTTATAGTTCATGTAGGATGAGTGCTGAGCTTAGTCTTTGGTCCCACTATACTGCTTAACATAGATTTCAGTGTGCTCTAACCTGCAGAAGAGACTGGTCAGTCATGCCATGGCTGACACCGGTACTTAGGTCCATGGGCTCCTTCCCAGAAGATGCTGACCTTAATTGCCACAGAGTGCTAGAGTTTTCATATGAAGCTGGACTACATACAACCTACATTGTCACATTTAGTGTGCAAAGCTTAGGGCAAGGAACACACTTTAGCTGTACTAACATTTTAGTGTGTTAAAAAGCAGTCTGAAAACTCTGGCATGCTTAATTTGTCAAAACAAAGGCTATTTTCTTTTATAAAAGGAATACTTAAATAGAAAGAGAGAGCTGAGACTGCTAGACCTTTTAGCCTACTAATAAATCTTACAGGATCTTAAGCAACCAGAAAAATTTGACTTAACTGTCATGTAGAAAATAGACAGAGTAAAAGTCACGCCTTTGTCATACCATGCAGTCCTTCTTGTAGCCTGTCTGCTTTCACTTTGCAGCTGTTAAAATGTCCTTGTGTAGTTGCCAGTGATTGTACAGAGAAATTATTCCAGTTCTGTTACAGTCCCTCAGCACTAGACTATCATTTAAAAAATCAATTGCTCCAAGCAAAAAGCTGTGGCTGTCCTAAGAGATACAAAAAAAGATCAGCCTATGTCAGCCAGGCAGAGTTTGCACAGCCCTGGTTTGCCTTGCCCAGCGGCTGGGTATGCAGTTTCTTAGGCTGCTCTTTGATTACTCACCATTCTGAGGATTTTCAATGATATATGCCAAACTGAGAAGGAATATAATGTTTGCTACCTTTTCATCAAAATCTATGAGAATAAGTCAAGATCAGTCATTATTAGGCCTGCTAATATCCCTATGAAGAAGGTCCACTGGGGAAGACTACTGCCAGCAGGTTCGTCACTTGCCATGTTGTGACACACTGAAATGGGTTATGGCTTAAACATTGTTAAAATCACTGAAAGACTTTTGTCCACTGTAGCAAATTGTGAAAAGAAGCAACTGCTCACCGAAGCCCACCCCTCATATGCCTAATATGGAAACTTGAGTTAAGGGTGATATTATTGTCCAATTATCCAGGAGAAGAATGTATCCACAAGTGTGAAAGACTACAATACCAATGGATCAGACAATCCAGGTGCAAGAGGACAATGTGCAAAGTAACCGTCCAGGTGCTGAGGGCATGCACACCCACCACCTTTGGCTACAGGCTGGCTGTTGAACAAGGTAAGGAGAGAGGTAAATCCTGTGAGGTGGGATAGTGTTTCTCTGTCCTTACACGATAACTCAGCTGTAATAACTCCACGCTGGGGAAGGATCGAGAAAATTCACACGTAGCAATTCACACGTAGCCTGAAGAAACTCATCTCTACTGATGGGTCATAATGAACTCAACTGTGCTGCCATAACAGGCAGCTGTAACCCCTTAGAAAGTGTCAAAGACTCCTGAAGTGTCCTGTGATCCCCTGTTACATCATCCATTGTAAAACTCCCCTCTCCAGGGGAGATATCAGAGGCATTCGCACCTAGACTAAGCATAACAAATACACAGGCTTCTTCCCTCACCATCATGGATGTTTTCCCTCACCACCCTGGACTTTGCTCACCAAAGGACTTCCCTCACCACAGTGGTTTCTTCCCTCACCGTACAGGCTTTTTCCTCACCATCCTGGGCTTCCCTCAATGGATTCAGACTGAAACAATCACTTTGACAAGAATGGGACTCTCATCACTGAGAAGACCACAAGAAGAGGATCAGTGGGACACCGTTGGAATCCATGGAGTGATGGTATTTTTTGCTACTTAACCTGTCTCTGTTACTCTCTTTCTCTTTCCGTCCTCTCTCAACCTCACATTTACTATTAAATAAAAATCCGTACTATTGACTTTGGCATATGGTCTCGTTTGCACTTTAATTTGGACAGAGGCATCTCCCTAATAATTTTAAAGAATCTGATCATAACACGTGTCAAATGCAGTTCCACTGTGGCAGGGCTTATGACAGGTTTAAGGTTGCCCTTAAGACAGTGTCTAGCCATTTGGTCTCCAAAGCAGTTCAGCCATGCTTGATTTCTGCTTGCAGTATTTGGAGCTTATCTATGCCTGGTAGACCATGGACAGCAAAGCCACCAGCATTATGCCCCATATTAGCTGTTCCTGGCCCTCTGACTTTTCCTTTCTTTTCAGTAACATCCCTAAATAAAGATAAGCCACAGGTAAAAGAGAAGCAAGGCAGAGACTGCTGAGCAGCATGACTCTACTTCAAAGGGACTAAGGGAAAGCAGGTTAGTTCTTTGTGACCTTCAGAGACTCCATCATTCCTTCTCATGCTTTTCTTTCCTGCCTCCTCTGTTTTCCACACTGATTCTCTGAGGACCTGAGTGCTCTAAACCAAACCAAGGAAATATACTGCCAAATAAAAAAATTAAAATAGAAAAAGTTGGGGTTTTTTTTGGTTGTTGTTGGTGTATTTTTGCCAGTTGCTGTTTTAACCCCAGCTTATTTTGCTGATCCAGTCTATGTCACAGCCCTCATACAATGCTACTATGAAGAAGTTGGGGTCAATCTACATCAAATAAATTTGCTAGCAGGCAAATATTTGTGCAACTGTACCTTGAAGTTGTGTAACCAATTAACATAATTAAGATAAATTCAGAGCAGGAGTTCCCTACTGCAAAAAGTTAAACTTCTTTTTTCCTTTTTTCATCCTAGAAATAAAGTACTCTGCAGAAAATCTTCTAGATTTTTTTTCCCAGTTATACTACTTAGTCTAATAAAAGATTATCCTTTCAGTAGAAAATGAAATAATTACAAAACCATGCCAGGAATCCTAATATTGAGAAAATCTTTAAGCTTGTTCAGACCTTTGTACTCATATTACTCTATGAACTTTGTAAGAAATCATTGTAACTGAATTCTGCAAGACATCTTATGAAAAGAAAGGTGATTTTGCAATACAAAAATCTCTAAGTCACTTTTTCCACTCCTTCTCAATCTCTCACAGGTTTCATTCTGTACTCATATGTACCAAGACACAATACCAAGAAGTTTTGGACCCCTTGTAGGCAAGGTGGAAGACAATATCAGCAGCTGCAGCCTCCACATGCATCTTGGGGGTTTGAATTGTCTTTTTTGTCTTCTAGGAGCAGATGCTGTTCTGGATTGCTTGCCTTGTGATTTTGACTCACCCTTTGTAAATGTTAGGCAAAATTCCTGAATTTCACAACTTTTATTTTTCTTGACTGATAAGCTATAGTCCTGTTTTTATCCACTTGTCAGCTTTAACTTTAGTTCAGTTTGTTCATCCTCCACAAGAAATCACAGATACTGAGTTCCACACTGATTAACACATGCCTCTCCTTTTAAACTTTGTTCTGCTGTTTTCTCTGGTGCTTTTCATAGAACCATAGAATCATAGACCAATCTTCGTATTTCTGCAGTGCTAATGGAGAAAATCCTGACTTGGGACATTAGAACGAACAACTCTTTGTAGTCCCCCAAGGATCATCAAATTCATGTGGTGAGAACATGGCAGAAGTCCGCTGCTTTTTTTTGTTCAAGAATTATAAAAATATAGAACATGATAAAACAAAAAGAAGAATCCATGCCTCACATAACATCAATTTTTTTAACGTGGGCACAACTATTCAGATAATTTGTCCTTTGTTAATACTATGAGTGCGATTGTGGTCACTTGTAAATACATCCACACCTTTTGTGTGGGATTTTCTAGTTCAGGCACACCACAGCCCTGCTCAGTTCTAGTGGAGGAAGATCACTTCTGCACTCACTGTTTCAGCCCTCTTCTGCATGACGTGCAAGCAGGAATCTCAGATAGCTCTTTTTAATCTCTGACAGAAATGCTTTCTCCTAACAGCAGGCTCATAAGCGAACAACAAAATGTCATTGACAAAATTATTATAGTGGGATAACAGGATGCATCTCCATAGTAACAAGGCAGTGGGGCTAATGCTACTCCTTGCAATATCACAAGCAGCCATATGAAGTTTCTTTTCCTTTCTCAAAGAAGAATTCATGAAGGATCTCAGTTCTGGGAGGTGAAGAGCCAACAAATGTCTCTTATGGCTCCTTAATGACTGCCTGGAGTAGGTAGTGGGTAGTCAGATATTGTCACAACTATGAGCAACATGTTAAAGTTGTTCCTTAAAATTGTTGTAGAGGAAGTAGCAGGACAAAATAATTCCCTCCATGAACCCTCTTCTATTCACCATCAATAGAGCAAACACAGTCACATCTCCTGCAAATTACACTTTGTATTTGCAGTCAATTAATTTCAAATAATTCTGTGTTTCATTTTGGAAGTGAAAGGTACTGAGTGGCCAGGTGAGGATGTGGACAGGGAGCTTTTCATATCCTCCTAACCATGTGTTTTATTACTACCAGCATTTTGACAATTGCAGATCTACTGTGCTTCGGTAGCACTAATCCTAAGAATTATTAATTCCTTGAAATTCATGGAACATGAAGAAGCTAAAGTTTCAATTCTTAGTTTGGCTGAGGGTAGAATTTTTTCACTTTTGATGCTGTTTAAACATGTTATTCATCTCCAAGTAAGGCTTTCAGCTAGTATAAACCAGAGTAGCTGTAATGCTTTCAGTTCATGTGTTATTTCCCCACCTCAGTACCTTGTCCCACTGTCTGTCTTGCTAACTTTATCTTGAGGCTCCTACATCTACAAATGCTTCTTGCAATTCCCATGACAAAGCTGAGAAATACATGCATGTATTTAGAAGGAAACGTATCCACAGCATGCATAATTCTCCACTCTGAACAGCACTACCAGCCTCCAGGTGGATATTCTGATCCTAACACATGCAAACCATTTCCATAAATGTCACTGCTAGGTACCTGACTCATCCCCCAGGGACTTTTCAAAGTAAAGCCAGGGTGATGCTGAAGACCAGCATAAATTTTCTGCTAAGTACTTTTCTTTGTGCTTATTGGGTATTATATATTAAAGAAAGTTGCTACCTTGAGACTTGATTCTCCATCACTTTGGTAGTCACCTGCTAGGGCTAATTCATGTGAAGTCATGGAATTATGTATCTTGAAAGGATGGTGTGCTTAGGTCTCCTTATGCCCCCAGCTTTACTGGAGAATATGTGATGTAAAATGATTAATGATAGTCTGTGAGCTCTTAATTTAACTCTCATTCACAGTTTATGGCTTCTTCCCTGCAATATATTACTTCCTCCATTTCCATGCAGTTTTTCAGGAAAAAAAGCCATGTGAAGAAGTTATTTGCTTTTCTTTCAACATGAACTTTGCAGAAGTAAAAGCAAATTGGCTGCTCTGCATTTGCAGAAATGTTTTCTGATACACAGAAGTTATAGATATAAAAAATAATAGCATATATCTGAAAAATAAAACATACAAGTAATCCCAGTTAGACACTGAACTTGGTGATGATACTACTAACAAATGTCTGATATTCCTAATCTGCATTTAAAACAATGATGTTCTAAGAGGGTAGTAATATATGTGTATATTTTATTTTTTTTTAGTGTGGTCTTTTTACATTGATAACAGGTAGGTTTATTTTCTAGGCAGTGATTTTCACCTTAATAATTGTCTGATTTACTTTATGGTCATTTTATGACTGACATTTTTGTGACTTATAGAATAGTAGAATATTACTTCTGGAAGTTAAACTATCTGATGTTCATTCCTTCACACTTGTGAGTGCAGCTCATCGTTTTCATGAGGAAAGAAATGGTCTTAAAGGTAGGCCCTTTTACATTACTTCTTACTGAATTCCTTGGTGATAAAATTACATAGGTTTAGCTTGTTTCTCTGCTTCTGTTTCTGCAAATTCACATTCATGGAAACCACTGGTCAATTTCTACCAAATTTGACAGCAAGCTTGACATGTACAAGCATAAAGTTTTTCAGATATTCATGGATATGGATAGCTGGATATGTGAGAGTCACCATTTAATAATGTCTCAGGGTACAGGATGTAGAATTCACGTGACCCCTTCTGCATGGAACCAACCAACCCACCAGCTCGTGACACCTCTAGTACAATTATAGCAGTCATTGACTTTATACTCAACTCTGCATAAGGCCAGGAACAGGCAAAACTGAAGAAGTGCATGGGGCTGTTGAGGTGGGAAATGGAGAAAAAACGGTGGGGGGGGTCTGAAACATGGAGACAAAGAAAAAATGGAAAGGAGATGAAAGTGCAATGAGGGGAGTGAGAATATGAAAGGTTTTAGAGGCTGACTGGAAGTTGGAAAGATGAGAATGACAAGATTATTGTGCTGGGTCTGATGAAGGATTTGGGGGAGACAGGATATGGCTGGGAAAAGGTGCTTATAAAATGAAGCTGGAAACCGTATTACATCCTTATTCATGTTGCTAATCTGATTCTTCCCTCAAGTCTTTCTTTCCAGCAGGCAAAGTTTGAGGATATGTGGAACCAATCCTGAAATATTCCTTTTTCAAAAAAACAATCTTTCTGAAGCATTTTATTTCCTTTCTAAAGCTATGATTCAATTGCTATAGTTACCTGGCACACTCAGGTTAGCTCCCATGGCTGGTCAAAGAATGCTGTCTGTCACATAATCTTGGTATTGTGCTGCTTTGTTGGATTCTGTTCTTGTCAGTCAATAAAGCACATGTATCAGTATACAAAGAAGAAAGAATGGAAATATTTTCAAGAGAATGGAGAGAGCATATTGTGGAAATAAAATGCAAAATTACATCTAGGCTAACGCTTGGTTGTGAGGCTCTCCAAGGAAGCCCTCTGCATAAAACTAGCAAATAATGTAAGCATGAAACGTTCAGAAGCTTTTTAGGTATTCTGAGAGATGGAGTTACAGTGTCCTTTTAAAAAACAGATGCATGACAGATTTTTGATACTGTTGACTTAGAAAATAAAAAACTTCCTAGAAAATGTTCTGAACAAGAAAGGCTCAGAAAATTATTAGAAAGACATAGTAGAAATAGAGTGTCTGGAAAAACATAAGGAGTAAACATAGAAGTCAGAAATAATAATTTAGACTAACTGTAATCTGTCACACCAATTATTAGTGACTATACTGCCATTTTAGTAATATAATCACAGTTCCTGAAAAGATTTTTTTCTCCTAAACGAATTCCTTACGTAGATCCACATAATTCTGACATCTAATTATAAGTTTAGTTTCTCCATGATCTCTGTTCATTGGTAATAGTGGCAACAAAGATACAGCTTGTAGAAACATACTGAAAGAGAAGAAGTAAAGGAAAGGCACAGAGATTTCTTACCTCAGCGGTATAAAAAAATGGACTGACTGAATCTGCTAGCAGGTAACAACCTGGCTTCTCATAGCTAGACCTTTAAACTATTCTCATCCAAAGTTGCTTTGAATACATAATATTTGAAGGACACACGCTCACAAGAAATACACTCTTTACTGCTTAGAGGTCTCTGAGATGTTTGTTTGTCAGTGCCCTTGGGAAGCTTTGAGTCAAGGCTGAAATGATATCAGCTCATTCCCTTCAGCCTGCTCCAGAGCTTTTGGGAACTGTCTAACTCAATTCTGAAAGAAGGATTTGACTATCTGTGAGCTTCACCCAATTTTCCTGACATGCTGAGAAAACAGAGAGGGCTGTCAGCCCTATGTTGCTGCACTTGGGACCAGACTAAAGTCAACCACACTTCTAGGTTTTGTCCAGGCTTCAGCTGTCTTCTGTGTGCTTTTCCATTCCCCCAAGATCTGCCTTCACCATTCCTGAGAGCTCTGTATACCTCAGAGCCCTGGGATCTGGCCCTACCTGAGGCCTCCTATCTTAGGAGGCCTGTGAGCCTAATATCACCTAAAATTTTTGTCTGATATGCCTCACTGAGACTGCCAGCTCTTGCTTTTGTGGGAGCCATGTCATTCATCTTCTACCTTTTTTTTTTTTGGTTAAAGCTACTGTCTATTCTCAATTAAAAAGTGAAGAGCTGGATACACAGTACCAAAGCAGAGAAGAGGGGAAAAAAAGCGTGCTAATTGCAGATTGCTCTTGAGCACTCTGTAAATCCTATTTTGCATGTTAGAGTGGGACTTTGGTGAAATAAAAGCTTTGTGCTACCGCTTAGCATCAGAGAAGTTTACCCATTTCTCTGACACCTGCAAGAACATCTCAAAGTGTCATGGGAGTGGTCAGAAACATCTTCTGGATGAAAGGAAAAATAGTTGTTGCATGGCATTCGGAAAATTATCTCTCCATCTTGTTTTGTACCTAAGTCAAAATGACCTGAGCTGTGACAAATCTGGAACAGAAAGTTAAAGCTCTCTGATGCTGCTGCTGGACCTAATTCCCATCCAGAATTTTCACAGGCAGAAAGCTGGCCTCAGCTCTGTTCAGCTTGAGGATTGTGGACTGCTGAGCTACCTCTTCCACTTCCTTCTCACCCTGTCTGACTTTTCATCAAGAAAAACCTTTCCTTGTTACACCAGGGATATTCTGAGTAACAAATTCCAAATATTCACCTTATATATGTCCGGCAGTTAAGCAAGATGTGCTTAAACCCCTTTAATGGCATGTAATATTAAACCTGCATTTTTTAAGGGTTTCTGTATGCAGGTTTTCCCTCTTTACTTCTTTCTGCTTTGCCTCTGAGTATGATCCAGAAAGGCTCAGAAACAGGTTCTGAAGCCACTTGGCTTCAGAATTTACTCTTTATTGTGGGACACCTTAGACCATGAAAAGAGAGGATTTATCACCTTTTAAGTTTTTCAGTACTCTGAAAATCAAACATTTTTGAGGCATGGTTTCCTCTTAGATGGGAGAAGAAAATGTGGATGTTCTTCCAAACTAGAGTTCACATTCTATGCGATAAATATACTCTGTGCTGGCATTATGCCATTTTAACGTGTGGCATGTAAGTACCTTGCTGCTCAGATAGACCACTGTGAAGAGCCTGATTCCCAGCCAGGGACACAGGAATGCTGGTCTTAAAGTTTGTGTGTCTATACTTGGTGATGAACACAAAATGAGATTTTCTAATAATCTAGCTCTGATTTGGGTTATTTTAATATTTCTAGTCACCTCAGGCATGTTTGAATAGTGTTCATTATAATGAAATATCCCACTTACACTGGCATGTATTACTTTGCAATAAAATTACAACAGCTAAGGGTGCCTGATTGTGTTCCTTAGCAAGTCTTCCCAGACCATCTGAATTTCTGCAAGCTGGCCAACTGATCTGCAGGTCATGTACATGTCTGTGACACAGCTTGTGAAAGGACAGCAAAGGTAACTGGCAGATATTGAGTATTAAAGAAATGTGTGGAGCATTAGGGGTGTTTTGCTTCTCAAAGAGGGAAGGAAAAAAAGCCAAGAAAACTCCTATTTCTATGTAGGTTGGTGCTGGTATTCAGTACTGAAATGAGTTAGACACCCCCAGCAAATGCATCATGTGAGTAAGTGAAATAAAGCTTCCTCCTGGCCCCACAGCCTGCCCAAAGACACACTTGCAAAAAGTGACCTACAGGGCTGTTGGAAGAAAGGGACCAGATTTCTCTAATATGAAAATCTGTTGAGTTAGTTATCACTTTTGCTTAGGATAAAACTGTGAGCCCTGTGTTATTTTTGTCTTGAAGATTCATGAGGAGACCTTTCATATATAATAAATGTGAATCTTTTTACTAAAAGATATTGTAAATTTTAAATATATTTGCACAGTAAAAAAAATCATACCAAGCCAGTAATACACATAACCTATCAATCTTGATTGCTCACATATCTGAAGTGTTTGCTTTTCCTTCTCCTGCCTGTGGTTCTAACATGTCTTTCTGCATTATTTCAACTGAAAGGGAATTGCTATAATTCTAAAAATAATTTATTATCTTCCAAGAGCAAAGGTCATTTTAATTTGGTACAAATGAATGTCAAATAGTGGATGATATACGGTACAATAATTCACAGGCAGCCAGCCAGAGGAGATAGCTGTAATTACATTCAAGTTCAGGATGACACAGAGACCCAAAATATGAAAATCTGAATGTTTTTAGGCAAGTTATCAGAGTTCATTTTGCTGCAGGATGTGCTGTTATCCGATCCCCTAATCCTGCCTATGCCCTGAGCTATCTCATAAAACACAGAAAACTTACAGGAAGAGGGGTCCTATAGAAGTCCCTCTTATCTGAGAGCCCAGGCAACCAACAGGCTAGCTCTGTGTAAGGCACGTGCTAGTGCTGGTGATTCGTGCCCAATGGAGCTGAAATGGAGCTTCCCACCAGAAAAGAACCTTCTCAGTGTCTGTGGAAGCAAATATGTTAAGGAGAGAAGCATGAAGTGCTAAAGAGGATCAAAGCTCCTCACAGGGCAAAACTTGCTGGCTAGTGTGCAACACATAGTCAACTTCCCCTGTTTACTTCCCCTGTTGTGCTTGTTTTTTTGATTTGCAACTTCACTTAGGACTCAGGTAATGAGTAGTTTTGATAGACAGATATTCAAAAGTCAGTGGAGAGCAAGGCTTCCATGTAGTTGACCTACTTGGATTAAGCCAGATAATTCTCTTGGATTTATTGACTGTGGCTCAACACATGAACCTAAACCTAGGCATTTTCAGTGCCACTTGTGTTGTCCCCAGGCATCTGAGACACCTAGCTGGACCTCCCTTCCTGTGACAGATATGGCAGAAAACCTTCATACCCTTGAATTTGCTTTTGCAAAGCATGACTAACATTAGGAAATATGCTCTCACTACCCACGGCATAAAAAGCATCTAACAAAATATTTTTTTTTTTCTGAGGTACTATTCTCTTTTCCCCCTACTTCTCCATAGGCATCTAATATTTGTCAGTGCCACAGACAGTCTCCAGAATGAGACAGCTGATTTGCCTAATTCAAAATGGTAAATGCTATGTCGTATAGCCGTTACTACAGCTGTACTACATGCTTGCATCCTATTAATAGAGCTGCAAAGGGTGATGAACTGGAAAATTCAGGCTAAAATAGGACTTGCTCAGACATTTGGAGGCTTTTGGAGCTGGGAGAAAATGAGCAGTTGTTTACTGCATTACCTCACTTTACAGAGAAAGGCTGATTGTGAGGCTTATGTGTGTGTCCAAGATTTCTTGCCATTTAAGGATGTTCTGATCTAGGCTTTGATTCAGGTCCATTCATAGCTACAGCTTGAGTAACCAAGTAATTTCAACAACTAATTAAAAGAAAAGAAACAGTAAAAAATTAATCATCTGTACATGTGCAATAATAGGAGATGATTCTTTAGGCACACAAGAAATTTTCAGTAAACCTGGCATTACAAACTCGCTTTCATATTGTGGAGGAACATTAGAATTCTCAGCTTAAGCGAAGCAAAATCCAACTTTCTGAGAACTCAGCAAACATGGATTTTTTCCTTTTATTAGAAGTCTGTATATTACATGACTGAACTATTCCTGGGACAGAACTCTGCACATGAATAAGTAGAAAACTGCAAATTGCAAAGCAGATGTTGTACTGACCTCCTCCCACTGGAATCTGCTAGCTGAACTGCTTGGGTTATTCTCTCTTTCAGCTACCAATAAATCAGCGCATCAAGTAGGTGGCAAAAGAGGAAACTTTTAAGTAATTGGGCAGAAATACAATTACACAATACCCAACTGGGTTACTAACAACTGCTAGGTAAATGGAACCACTTCTATTGCATTTCACTTTAATCCTTATCAAGTTTTTATAATGTCCATCATTTTTATAATGTTCATCATTATTTTCTTGGCATTCAGCACTTGGTAATATGAAAATAGAAAAAAAAAAATTTGGGATGAGCAGGGAACAAATATTTTAGTGGCATTCGTTAGGCTGAGGAATAATGTTGTAGAGAAAGAGTACAAGTTTTATGATTTAGTAATACAGAAATTGCCTAGACAGAACACTTGAAAAATGCAGACAATAACTGTGAGTTCCTTATCCTGGCACACCAAAAGAAAAGGGAATTGTGTGAGTATGATAATCTAGTAAATAATTTTAATCTCTGAATCCTATGATACTCCTGTCAAGTAAAATACTTGGCGATTAACCATATGGCTAAAAGTTGTCTTGGGTATGTGCCTATCTGATTCTGTGAGTATTCAAAGTGGAATTCTACATAGTATCACTATCTATCCACTTCTATTCCCTAATACTAATAACCCTTGTAGTATGGTAAATGTGGAGGGTTTTTTACTGCTTTGAGCTTCATGTTAATTTCTGTTCCAGTATTGATTCAGACCATATTAGCAAGAAATCTTTTAAATTTACCTTGAGGTAAGAAATCTGCTTTTGCATTTTATGTTAGTTGTACAGATCCAAAGGTGTTAAAACATTGAATTCAGTGCTGCAAAAGAAAGAGATTTTGTAGTCTGAAGCGATGGTGTCCAGGGCTTCTAATCACAAAGGCAGTGCTGAGGATATATCACCTTGCACACAAGCAATCCTAGGAGAGTATATTTAACAGATTTCATATTTGCATACTTGCCAACTTTTGCTTTGCACATGGAGCTTTAGCTGACTTGGCACATCTGTTTTCCTCTTGCTGTAAGCATTTTATCCAACAAGGTGTCAAAGCTTGTGTTGCTGTGAAGAAGTCTCAGTGGGAATATTTTCAAGGTGTTGAGATTTAATATTTTTGAGAGTAACATCAGTCAGATGCTAATTTAAGAAGTTTTTGTTCTGAATAAACAGATCACAAATTGCCCAAGGAAATCAACACAGTTTGCTCTTTCAGTGTTACACATTCCAGATTGAGATTGTGTGCTGGAAAACTATGAGGACTATCGCACCACCATATTCAAAAGAGGTTTCTTTCTCAGAGGAAGGATATCTTTATTTGAGAGCAACCATGCCTATGACTCATCTGTGTCTCTTTCTATCCCAGGAATTCAGGTACCTCATTAAGTGGAGAGGAAGAACTCATGCTGAGCAGAAAGGGATTTCAGGACTAAGAAAGCTACTAGAAAAGTTGCTTTCTTGTCAATCTTTTATCTTCTTAAACAATTACAGGGTACAGAAATAGCACAAGACAGCTCAAGTAATGGATTTTAAAGCCTGGTTTTCCTATAACTGCACAGAAGCCATCACATCATGCAAACTTTCTCATTCAATTGAACTATGTACAGAGGCAATGGAATGTTGGTAAAAATGTCAGAGCTTGATCTAGAATTAATTCCTCTATTATTGGCCACGGGATAATATAAAGAGCTCTGGAATTCTCTTACAGTGAAGTGCTGGATAACTGTCACAACACAATTAACATCTTCCTTTTATTCATGCCAATTTTTCAAATCTAAATGTTTATATTCCTGACTTCAGGCATGCAAAACTTTTGTCCTGGGGCATAGAGAAATGAACAAACTGTTAATAAAAAGGCAATAAATCCTCCTTGCTGGGTGAAGACTGCCTTTCTGTATATCCCTGAGATGCAGAAGAAACAGTCGTTTCCCCCACTTTTGTACTGAGCTCAGTATTCATCTAGCAACCTGCTACAGAATTTTCTGTGGTGTGACATGAACTGGTGAGCACTGAGAAATGGTCAGCCTTTGTAATTTCCCATCTGCTTGCTCTCCTCTTTCCCCGGGAGGAACATCTAAGCAAATTGTTCCTCTAACATTCCTTCTGCATCACTTCTCTGGTGTTTTGCTAGGGGAATGTGTTAACCCCTCTGCTAACAGTACTAGAATAAACCTCATCATGGTTTATAGAGGAAATCATACAAGATTTCCTCTATGTATTTCCTCTAAAGTATGGCTGGACTCAGTACTAGAAGATGTACTCCCAAGATTTACAGTGGTGAAGGTTGGAAGAGACCACCTGATCAAACATGATCTTTTTCCCAAGTCGGGAGTTCTAACACTGTTATCTCAATATGAAACTGGATCCCTTTGGTCTGATTAGACGTGGACTTTAAGAAGGGCATCTATCCTTTACCATAAAAATTGAAGTGACAATTTATCATCTTCTTTGTACCCGATGGCTTATCACCCACCCTGTTAGAAGTTTGTGTCTAATTTCTCCTTTGAATTTGGCTTCACTTCCAGCCACTAGCTCTTTATGTACCTTTCTCTGCTAGATTAAAGAACCATTCAGTAACTGGTATTTACTCCCCATGAAGGCTCTTACATGCTATAATCAAGCTGTCTTCTGATCTGTTTGATAAGATAAACAGATTGAGCTCTCACTGTTCTCTCTTTTTATTTCCCATTCCAGCCATCAAAACATATCTGTGGCTTATTTCTATATCCTCTGTATTATTTCAACATCCCTTCTAAAATGTTGACATCAGGACTCTATACATTATTTCACATCAGTCCCAATAATGTCACACAGAAAGAAAAGTCAATTTCCTCCTCCTACTCACTATTCTGTTGTTTATACTGGCAAGAATTGAATTAGCACTTTTTGCCTCTGTACCATACAGGAGCTCCTGTTAATTCATTTCCCCTTAGAAGCCAGTGCTATTTTTCAGTCACTGCTTTCCATTGTATAGAACACCTTTCTGCATGAATGGTCCTCAATGCCTCCTTTGAAATGAATGATTTGATTTGGCTAAGGTTTAACCTGCCATACCATGAGATGAACTTCTCTCTGGTTTTGACAGTCTTGTTATTCTTGACAATATTTAGTATGGTATCACTAGGGATTTTGTATTAGATTCCTAAACAGGTGAGACTATTAAAGACCATGAAATTTCTCACTGAACTCCACAAAAGCTCCTAACCGTGTCTGATAAAGATTAATGCTGACAATTTTTTTGAGATCTTTGAGACAGACTGGCATTAAGCTACTCAATATGTACTTTATTGATACCCTAGAGAGCTCCTTTGTTCCTCAGTATATTGTGTGATACTTAACCAAAAACTTTGTAAAGGTCTGAGTAAAACCACATCTTTGTAATTGCCATTGCCAGCAGAACTTGTAATCTCATCAAAAAATTAACACAGAGTTGTCTGAAAACAGGTAGATACTTAACATACATTGACTATCATTAATTACTTAAGCTCTCTTTGTACTTCTTCCTAGGTCAGCTGGTCTGTTACTTTGCCTGTAGCAGATGCACTTAAATGGCTGTACAAACTTAAGCTCAGCCCACTGCATGTTTGAACACTGGCACAGCAGAAGCACTTTCAGGATCTTGCATGTTTCAATTGATATTGCAAGATCTAGTGGGAAATCACACTACTTACAAATGTAAAATATATTTATCATCTCTTGACTGGTAGTGTAGGACTGACAGTTTAAGAAATATATGTAATCTACATCCATTAATGTCCTGGTTTCAGCCAGGATAGAGTTTATTTTCTTCCTAGTAGCTGGTACAGTGCTGTGTTCTGGATTTAGTATGAGAATAACATTGATAATGCACTGATGTTTTAGTTGTTGCTAAATAGTGCTTACACTAAGTCAAGGACATTTTCAGTACTGCATGCCCTGCCAGCCAGGAGGCGCACAAGAAGCTGTGAGGAAACGTGGTCATCTGACCCAAACTGGTCAAAGCGATATTCCATACCATAGTATGTCATGCCTCGTATACGAATTGGGGGCAATTGGTCCATAGGGGCTGATTGCTGCTGCAGGATGGGCTGGGCATCGTTCAGTGGGTAACGAGCAACTGTATTGTGTATTACTTTTTTTCTTGGGTTTTACTCTTCTCCCTCTTTTTCCTTTCCATTAATGTTGTTGTTGTTGTTATTATATTAATAATAATATATTTTACCTTATTTCAATCATTAAACGGTTCTTATTTCAATCCACAGGTTTTACATTTTTCTGATTCTCTTCCCCATCCCACTGGGTGAGGCGGGAGAGTGAGTGAGAAGCTGTATGGCAATTAGTTGCTGGCTGGGTTTAAATCACAACAATTAAATAAGGAAATGCAACATACTTCAGCAACATACACTTCATAATTCTAAGACCTCACTCTGCTCTTTCTGAGCAGAGTCTGTCAAATTTTTTTTAACATTTTTGCATTTTCAGCACAATTTTTAAAATTCCCATCTAGTATGTAATCTATACCAGTGCCAGGGCTTCTTTTGGTCCAAAAACATTATTTCCTTTATACTGTCCTCTAACTCAGAGAGATATAGACTTTCCCCAATGCCTACCATTTTTTATTGGTTGCCTATTTTTGCAACGCCTTGTGACTAGATCTGTTCTTTGAACAAGGTGATGAATGATAGCACATCACCTTCAAATACACACTGAAAATAATAGATAAGCACTAATATCTGATACCTGTGTATGTTTTGTTCAAGGAACCATAGCAATTGCTGAGTATGTAATACACATGTAATACAGCCACATAGAAAAGGTAGGCTGTCACCACTCAGACGAAAAGTGGACCCTGTTGTCTTACTGCATTTTCATAAAATGAGGTGTAACACTAACTTTTCGTTTACAGGGAGGTTGCTTGGTCATGTACATTGAATTTACCATGTGCACATGAAAGAAATTCCAGCATAAGGCCCTGAATATAAGATGGCACCAGTTTCTCATTCTTCCTCCCAAACTCTCTACCTCTGGAAAACATACTTTGCAACATAACTTCTATTTTAGTCTTGAACAAAAACTGAGTTTATTGAATATTATCTAACCCTGCATCCTTTAGAATCAATAGGACCAGTGATTGGCAGAGTTGAATCCATAATTTTATGTTCAGATTTCAGTAGTGCAGCTCTGAAATTATATTTTAATTCCATGCCATATCCATCAAGTAATTCTGTAGGTAAACTGCAGTACTAGTATATGTCACTCCGCAATGAATTCGTCTCCTTTTATAATGTATTACCCTTGAGAAGAAGTTCATATAATGCATAAAAGTGAAAATAACTATGTTGATTTACAAGTATAAACCTTCAGCTACATTTGTACTTTAGACAGGAGAAGTAAATAAAAAGGAAAAAGCCCATCATGATAAATTTTAATATTCAGAAGATAGAAGTCTCTACTGATGTGCTCAATATTTGAAATAACAGCAGGTAAATCTGTGTTGAGGGCTATTTCTAGTGAATCTCACTAACCCCAACATTTATCCAGCCGGTTGTTCTTCTAGAGTCCCATGGAGAAGCCTCTGTCCCTAGGAGACAGAGTACAAGTACAAGTCAGAAAATGTATTTAGGGCAAACAAAATTAATTGATCATAATCATTAAATGATTTGTTAAGTAGACACATTTGACCACTTCATTTCCATTTTACTGTTTCCATAGTCGTAATGTAGCCATCTAATCTTCAGTGTGACACTGACAAAAAAATGGTGGTTCTGAGACTTCATTTGGGTCCACACTTGAATTTTTCTTCAAATGGTAAATTTACCCCATAATTAGCAGCACTTCAAAAAACCCTCACCTTTATTATTGCAAGCTAGGTTCTACATTCCAATAGAAATGGATGCTAATTAGGAAAACTTTTAACCTCCCAATTACGCAAAATCAAAGTTTACAGGCTTGCTCGAGGAAACATGCCCACATGAGAAGACACTGATTAACATAAATTCTCTGTCTAGCATTTTTAATATTTTAGTCATTATTTGGAGGACTGTGGTAAATTTAAGCTTAGAGTTTTCCCTTTACTTCCCAGGAGAAAAAACAGACTTATTCTCTGCAATTCTCACAGAGATCTAGAATAATACTGAATTTTTCTCATTTGAGTCATAACATGAGGATTAAAAAATAATTGCTAATGTTGATATGTGTCTACAAGTGAGTCTCATCACAAGTATTTTTCACAGATTTAAGGTTAATAATTCAAATGTAACAATCATGATTTCTTACACCCCAACCATGGTGCCTGGGAGAAGGAAGAGACACATCCTTGTGTTTTGCCCATTCTTTACCTATTCTTCTTTTCTTCTGTGCTGAAAAAACTGTTGGCTGTTGTTTCTCTTTAAGTCACCCCCTGCTCATTTTTTGCTCTTTGCACTTATTTGTCTCTTTCCACCCTGCATCCAGACCTGCTGCTGTAACGCTTCTCAGGCAACATGAAATTGTGAAAAATGGATTCATGCTGTTTCACACCTTTCAGCACAGTTTTTAAACAAGAGAAAAATCAAAACAAAAGCTCTTTTTCGAGGGAAAAAAAGCTAAGTAAACTAATTACATTTCTCTCTTATCTTTTTATTGCTTGTGCAGGTTCTTTCTCTTTTCTTTAGCTCCCTCTCTTGAATTTCTCCTTTCTATCTGTAATAACTTACATTTAAAACTTAGGAAGACAAATTGCCCAAACTGTTGGGCTTGTTCATGGGAATGACTTTGCCAAAACAAACTATTTTTCAGCCTTTCCAGAATATAATTTTTTCAAGCCCCATTTCACGGCTTGGCCAAAAACCAGCAGGATGTTTATAGAATAGTAGTCAGATAGATCCTCTCCTTTAAATAAACTCCAGTAAAAGAGAAAGAGAGAAGTAAAAGAGACATTTGGAAAAAGGTACCTCCAGCAGCATCTCTATCATCCTGCCTCAGATGATTTACATATGCCATCCCCTCCCCAGAGATCCACGAAAAGAAGACCTTCCCTCTTCAAACCCTTGCAGCTGGAAATACTGAAAAAGCATATCTTACCCCATGATGATATATTGGGTTAGTCATGGTACAGTGATAAACTGTCACAGACATAAGCTATTTGTCATAGTCCATTGCTATATTTCAATATTTTCAACCTATTCTTAGGATTCCTTATGCTACTGATGCATTTTTTTATAAACTCCTTCTTTTTAAAAATTTATACTGCAGTTCTGTGCTCTATCAGGGTGACGGACACATGGTGCCAGACTCTAACCTGAAAAGATTTATGGTCTATGTATGAAAGAATTTATACTCTAAGTTAAACGTTTCAGTTGTAAATTCTGCCCAAGCACCTTCAGGCACCACATCAGCATACAACTGTGTTCTCACCACTACTGTTTTCTAATGTCTTTGTACTGTAACCTTTCAAACAGAGTAGAGAAATGTGACAAGCCACAGCTTCTTATAAACAAATAGCTGACCCCATTGGATGGATGAAACCTGTGCACTGTGGTTTTCTCCTGCCAAATAAAAATATCTTATAAATTGCATAAGTTTGGCATCCAGAAAAAAAAAAATCTAGAAATTTGGTTTTTCTACTGCTTCCCTGAATTGCTGAGTAATTAGCTTTTCTGGTGGTGGTGAAAATAATGTGTGAAAACTGGCTAAACTTTCTCAGGGAAATCCCTGAGCTGTTGAAAGAATCAAAGGGATCCTCCACAATGACGAGAGCAAGCCATGAGCCCTCCATGCAAGGACAGCTCTTTCCAAAGGTAAAAGGAAAGCACACGGTGCTTACCAGAGAGAGGAAATTGCTGTGAGAGTGCTTACAGCAACTTCGATCAATCTGAACTGCAGTCAGTGAACAAACCACACTGAAACCTCCTGTTGTGGCTGACAGCAACAAAAAGGACTGAGGAATGAATAACCAGGATCTACTCTGACAAACAGCACAGACATCACACAGGGTCTTTGTCCCACTTCTCAGCATCTGAGAAGGTGAAATGCATTATCTCTGGACACACTTAGCAGGGAGAGTCCCTCCATGCACAAGCATTTGGAGTTTTCTGCAAATAAGTGAAAGATGGCACAGCTGAAACTAAGGAAAATGCAACAAAATGGATTGTGTAAACAGCAATTGTATCCAGATTCTTTGACAAAGCTTATCAGAAGTCCGTTTCATGCCTTTCACCTCTATACTAATGATATCTATGAGACAGTGGCCCATGAACTGTTTTGTGTTATCCCTTCACACATAGCTTGGATCAATTATAGCAGCTGCCCACATCCCTCTGGAGAGCTAATCTAGACTCTAAAGATCCCTTTCCCTGGTCCAGCATGGAAAACACCACCTTTAAAACACTTCAGTGATTCACATATTTTAATTTAAAGTTTATCTAGCTCTTCTCCAGTGAGCTGCATACTCTTCAACACCTCTCAGATCACAGAGGAGTTTGAAACCACTAATATTTGCCACAGACTTAAAAATATTCTCTCAGCCCTTCTGGGCATCTGTTGTGCTTCTGAAATATAATGGTGACTAGAGAGATTCTGAGTACAGAGCCTAAGCTGAAAAACCTCTGTATAGTAGTTCTCTTCCCTTTGGATCGTGTGGTTTGTAAAGCAAACAAACAATTAATTTGGATTGTCACCTGCAATGTCAGTAAATAACTCACTGGCTAATTTGTTATACATTTAGCTGTAACTAATTGATGCCAAATAAAACTTGTGCTTTTTAAATAAACAGCTGGTCTTTGGTATACTTCCTTCTTGCACAGACTCTGAATCGTTTTACACAAACATCCATGTATATAAATTCCTTAAAAGACAAAAATGAAATGTTGCATGCAAAAATATTCCCACATTTCATAAGCTCTGATGTGTTTCTACTGCAGGTCAGTTTTCAAGTTATACCTATTATTGAATGCTATGGATCCTCTTTTCCTATGCCAGTGAAAAATTTTGAATGGCTTTGAAACATAGAAAGCATATGAAGGCAATTCGTTGGCCATTAACAACCCAGAATTTGTTTTGTGTTATTAAACAGCACATATGGGTAGCAATACGAATTTTAGAGGTCAGTAATACTCAGGGTAAGGAAGGGGCAAGGCCTTCTAAACTTACAGGAAGAGGCTCTTGACACCACTTTTCACAGTATGACATTTCTTGGTGTATTTATTTCCTCCTCTTTCCTGTCTCTCCACCACTTAATTTTACAAACAGACACATAATTTGAGCCACATCAGCAACCTCCCTTCTGCCCAAGGCTAGTAGGAATCCAAGAGAGGACTGAGCAGGTTCAACCAGAGTTGTTTGCAACAGTGTATGGATCCAGTGGTTCAGACATGCTCAGAAAACACAAAGAACAATTACACTAGTGTCAGAGTCTTGCATCCTATTGCAAGAGGCATCCTTAAGTTGTTTTCTCTTTAAATGCCACTCGTGTACCTTACAAATTAATTAATAGAGGAATTTGCTTGCACTTCAGTTGTTCGCTTCTTTATGTAAGTGACCTTACAGGGTTGCATAACCCAGTACAACACTGTGATTCACTGCAATGCTCTACCATATTTAGTCTTATTAGCAGCTATTTGAGAATAGCTGTTCACTCTGGAGAGACATAATTTATAGTGCTATATAAAGGTCTCTGTATTTTTCCCTCGTGAAAAGGATTACTACAGCATTCTTATCTGTAATGCAATCCAGAATAGGAAACATTCATTGATTTTTGAGGAGGCGTTTTCAATACGGTGACCTGTTCCCTGCTTTTATTTGAAGCGTAATTATAGAACAAAATACCGGGATGGGAGGTGTGTGTTGTAGGGGGAAAAAATCAAATGCACATTTTTTCTTGACATTTACTGAGAAAAAAACCTTACCTGTTTTCTAAATGCTAATGAACAGCATACACAAGAAGAACAAGTACATTTTTTCACAGAATCTGAATACCCATTGCTTGCACCAATTGCAATGACAGCATTCTGAAAAACAGGATGAGGGCGAATATTTACTCTTAACATTAGCTCTTTTCCCCAAGAGGAAAAGAGCTGTGCTTCATGAACATTTTAAAATTAAATTCAAGGAATAAATTCCTCATCACCTTGTCCTCCTGCACTATGATATAACTGTCATTTTCTGGATTTTGACAGAGCTGCCTCTAGTTTTGTCAGTGTAAATGGAAGAGGAAAAGCAAGCTTGGTGCTAGTGTTAGTCTATTTGCCAGAAAAGCCATAACTTTTGTTGCTTTAACCTGTGTACTTTATAATTCCTTTTGCCTCCCAAAACTTGAGAGAATTCATCAGACATGACACACTACCAATGATAAAAGGACATTATTTTTGTTCGGAAAAGTAAACCTTTGATTCTTGTTAATCTGGATTTTTTTATCCCTAACTTTTTCCTGGGGCTGGGGTACAGCCATTTCCTGCCCTATCAAGGCAAATCTCAACCAGGCTCTATAGATTTCATCAGAAGTAACATCATTTTCAATCTGCGAGATAGCAGGAAAATACTGAGAAATGAACAGCAAATTTCATATAAGGCACCTACTAGCAAAAGTCATATTTGAGGGCATTACACATATTCCAGGAAGAGCCAGTATCTTTGAATATTTGGATCTTTATAGCTTTTTCCTTCTCTTGGAGAAAATGAAAAAAGAATATACCTATATTGCCTATGTATCTATATTGGATGCTTTGAAAAAGAGTATTTTTATTCTTAATGATCAAGTTATACCTTTTTTCTGCTATATATGATGCAGGTAAAACCTAAAAAGCCACAGGAATTGCTTGTTAGTTTTATGAAACTTTAAAAAAATATTTAAATAAAAATATTTATATTTCACAATTATTATCATACCTTCAAAGTAAAGTGAATACCATGAAGTTCAATGATGCCACTGTATGATATAATAGAGAGGTGTCAAATACTGCTGGAGGACACACATACAAATATATCTTGTTTTCTTAGGCCCTTCATCTTTAGGGAGAATAAAAACAGATATTCTCTAACCAACAGGGCAACAGGGTTGTCACTGTCCTGATCACAACTTTACAGCCACCTCCACTGCAGCTATCACTTAGGAGATGTTGCCATGTATTTCCACCCATCAGACAACTACCAGATCTAATTTTCATAGTGTCATGAGCTTCCTGCAGTCAAAAGATAACAGTGTGATAGCAGGTCTAGATGAGTCAGCCCGGGGGTATAGAGATGACAGGATGGAACAGTGCTCAATCACGACCTTTCATATCAGAGCCCTATGAACCAAATTGCATTTGTTGTAAGAGCTACCGTCTGTGAATATGTTGATTTTGTTCATAGTCCAACACCCACTTTCATCATGACTTCCTTGTGCTGTCTGTCTGAAGTGGAGATATAAACACCATGGGACCCAGCAAACGGGACTGGACATTAAGAAGTACTTTATTATTAGGAAGATATCACAGAGCTGGAACAGATACCTGAAGCAATTGTGCAAACTCCATGCTTAGAAGTTATTGGGATTTGTCTGGATGAAGCCAGAAGTGTTAACTCAGAATTACTATAGGTCCTTTTTTGAGTGGGAGACAGGGATATATGACCTCTTGAGGCCACTTCCAATATTTCTATGATTTTGTGAAATGTACCTTAAATTTTCTGTAGGTAGCCAACACTTCTTTTTTCCACTCTCTAATTTGTAATGGAATTGGAGCTACTCCGAGGACTGATCACATCCTCTATCCAGACCTCACAATGTTGGGCTAATTCTTTCAGGTAAAGAACAGGGATGTTTTCGCACTGCTGTATCCTTTCAGATTTCGGTGATGAACTGTTTTTTGCCCACTGCTGTGGTGACTTTTCTTCAGTGAGAATGTGTAACTCCTTTCTTCCTGCTGCAGGTTTGCTTATTTAGCAAAAACTTTCATTGAATTTCACTGTTAATTCAGTCCCCTTCCCATTGTCCCTTAGACCTGCACATCAGACAGAGCAATCTATAAAGAGAATGGAAACGAAGATGACTGTGGGATTGTAAAAAGAAGGTAGCTGCAACAGTAACCTGTAAACATACACATTTAAACTGAGCTGAAAGAGTAATTACCAGTGTCTTTTTGTGACATTGAAAAGGATGGAGCCCTGCAGAAATTTACATTGACCACACTGATGATGTATTTTTTGTGGACTGTTAGTGAACTGAAAGTACATATAAATTTGCTGATAAAAGGAAGCAGAAAAGTGTGTAAGCACTGTGGAGGACAGATTCAAAAAAATTAAACTTGATAAACTGAAAAAAATAATATGAAATCTGAAAGGTAGAATTCTGCAAAGAGAAGAGCAAAGTGGACCATTAAGGAAGACATTAAATGAATGAATCTAAAATGGGAAATTATGCAGCAGGGAGCAGTACTACAGGGTATAATGGACAAGTAAGAAAATAAGAGTCAACTATGTGAACCTGCAGGGTAAAAAAGACAACTCTATATCCTTATTAACAGGGAAGGTACACACAAGACACAGGAAGTAATTATTCTGCTCTATTTGGCATGGAGGAAACCACAGCTGGAATAGTGGGTTCAGTGTGATCCTTGTACACTGAAGAAATGTAAAATTATTGGAGCCTACAAAAGGGATAAGAGATATAGAAAACATGATTCAGGAGGAAAGAATTGGGTTTGTTGTAGAAATTTTTGATTATGCAAAAGATTGCTGTAGGGGTGGTGATGATTCACTGTACTGTTTGCAGTGTCTCCACCAAATAGCTACGGAAGAAGATTTAAGATCTGATTCCTCCACAAAACAGATGGATGGACTGCATGACACCTTTGAGATACCTCCTCTACTCTTCCAGAATATGATGAGTTGGACACAACTGCAGTATGTTCTATGGAGTTATCTTGTTAGTCCTCTCTGAAATCTCTTAGCCATTTTTGTGGGTAATTGTGTGAGAGCAGTGTGAATAAAGCAATTAAAACTGAGGACCAGAGGGCAAAGAAACTCCTGCCAGAAACTCCTACTCAGATCGATTCTACTGGCTCTATTTAAATCCTTCTTCATTTGACAGCTTGCACCAACATCCTGCATCAGCCCCAGGACACGTATGTGTTTCTCGGAACTGCTTAATTCAGACTCCTTTCCCCTCACACAAGCAGCACATGCTTGCCATGCACTCTCTGATATCCCTCCTGCAGAATTCTTTTGCAGAACCTAAAATGGCCTCAGAAAAAGGGCATGTTCCTGTCAAAACATTTCCACCCTGTTGAATAAGACCTTACTGTTGGGTAGCCATGGGAACGTGGCTTCCATCAACTCTGAGTCTGTATAAATGTACATCTCATTGTTCTAGTTCAGCAATGAGTTATGATCTGGGAGATAACACAGAGTGAGAAACCTCTGGAAAAAGCTCCTTACAGAAAAGATGTAATCTAAATACTTGCACAGACCTCCTCATTGTGATATTTCAGCAACCCGGAGATTTTACTACATTTTATATTTTCAGTATTATTTTAAAATTGCTGCACCCAATGAGGAAGAAAAGCAGTATATCTTTCTGCAGATTGAAATCTGGGTTGGAAAACTGAGCAATGTACATGAGTCAGAAAATGATGGTAAGTTTCCCTAGCTGCGATGTTCTGCCAGCATACCCTATCCTGCCAGTGCCTACTGGTGACATATATTCCTTCCTGTATTGTGTAATTCTGACCCCACATAAAATTTCCTTCTTGCCCCTTTTCTTACAAGGGGCATTCTCTGGGGCTGTAGATGGCTGCACATAGTATCAGGAACCAAGAGGCAACAATCCATTTCCAGAACTTTTCTGTACAATGTTTATATGTTAATTTTTCTCACTTTGAAGCCAGTATTCCTCACCTCAACACAAACTGAAGTTTCCCAGCAATACTCTTCATAGAAACATACAAACCCAAATGCATTTCCTCCTTCTTCAGATAAGTTTTAGGGATCACAGCTTTACCGATTCTCTGGCAGGTTTGCACCCTTGTGCCACTTCTCCTGTATTGTCTATTAGTTCACAGATATTCTAAGAGCACCAGTAACTAGAGTCCTTGGTACCTGCTTTGTTTTGTGGTAATGGCTGATCTTGTCTCACATAAGAAGGGAAACAACCTATAGAATATATTCTCTACTTCTTCTTCTCCAGGGTGAGCATTAAGGTACCCCAGAAAATTACTGAGTGCTGTTGCCTTTCTAGATCAGAGAGCTTGGGTTGCTGATGGGAAGAGTCATAAAGGCAACCTGGTTATAAGGGGGAAAATACTGACAGAGAAAATTCTTGCTAGCAGGAACCAGGGCTGAGTGAACATGAGAAGCACAGCTGGTAACTTTGAAGTGCAGGCTCACCTAAAACTCAAGGACATCTTGAGGTACTATTGGTAAGTGCAAGACCAAGAAACTGTAACAGCGACTTATCACCTAGAAAGGTGAAAAATAGTCTGGAAAAGAGGGAAAAAACCTGGGGAAGTAGTAATCAGCAACTGCTGCTGGTTGTCCTAGCTGAAATAGTAAGAAAGCCATCTGCAAAAACAAAAACTGGTCTGTGAGAAAGCACATTGTCTATTGGTTGCCCCCATGGAAAATAGAAATTAGCGTCATCTACTAGCTGCTCCAGGTGTTGGAGTCCTATACCCTGTTATCCCTGTGATATAACTCTGACTTGATCTTTACCCAAAATGGAGCCTTTTTCTCTGAGAATTTCCCCTGCATGAACTTTTCTATGACATTTCTTGGATAGGTTGGACCATCACTGGGGACGTCTGACTGACTCCAAACCCTGTGATGGGGATAATTTTTGAAGTGTGGCTTTGTCTGTCATTGATTTTGAGGTTCTTCTCTTGGGAACAGTTTGGTGAGTGCTGTACTGGTACTAGGTGTGCATATAACTAATTAATCATGACTGTATTTGCTGCTTTACTAGCTATCATCATCATCATCATCATGGCTAGGCTTCGTGAACAAAGATTTGAGGAGGGCTCTACCCACATTTGTTACAAGCACACTGGTGGCTAAAAAGGCCAATAGGAGACAGACACATTCAGTTGCAAAACGCACAGCAGAAAGACTCAGGTGGTAAATTCTGCAAGGCACAATTCTTTCTGCGTTGTCTTTTCTCCTCGAGAGTGATCCTGCATGCTTTCTCAAAGGAAACAGCAGCGTTATAGATGGTGTGTCTCCAGACCTCCCGATTGGAGGCCAGAGTAGACCAGTTAGGTTGGTCAATATGGCCAAGGCTGAGATGTTGCTTCAGGGAGTCCTCTACTAGCTATAATTTCCTGGTAACCTGTAATATTTAAATATATACTAGTTGTTAGTATTGATTACTGTAACTGTTGGAATACACAGACACATACACATACTTGCTTTTCTGGTACTAACTTTGAATAACTTTATACATATATATTTGTCTTATTAATAATAACTATACTTGCTTTAATAATTTTTATTTGCTTTAATAATAATTTGAAGCAATCTGTAAGAAAGATATTTAGAAAATAAATCTTATGTGTCTTTTGATATTATGAAATCAAGCAAACTGTCACAGCAGCCCTTTAAGTCACAACTGT
The DNA here is from genome assembly GCF_003984885.1 of Neopelma chrysocephalum. Classification (NCBI taxonomy): domain Eukaryota; kingdom Metazoa; phylum Chordata; class Aves; order Passeriformes; family Pipridae; genus Neopelma; species Neopelma chrysocephalum. The sequence goes on along the minus strand of NW_020897694.1, from coordinate 8,517,309 downwards.
TGCCTAAATACAGGTCTACAGCAATTACTACCAATACCAGAAGGTTTTAATTTTGACCTTTTTTTACTTTATTGTCTATCATGCATCAGAAAACTATGAATGACAGCAGTGGAATAAGTAAATCATTATGAGATTACAGAGCATGGTTTGATTACTGTATCTACCAATGGCTGCAACTCTCCTGATGAATGTGACCATTTGATGCTATGTACCCATTACAGGAGAAAAAAAAAGGGAAAAAATAGAAAAAATGTAAGTTGAGGGATGAAGGGAATTTTTATGAAAAAACAAGCAGTTCTGGGAAAAAGCAGCCAAATACTGTAGCTTCAAAACAGGCATCAGCAGCCGAGGAGAGGAAACTGAGGCAAACATGAGACAGGAGAAAGCAGAAATTAAGTAGCAGCCTTTCAAAGGCATGAGTGGGGAGAACAAGGAGCTTCGGACTAGAGTACCGGAAAGTAGGGTGGGTTGTTGTGATCATAGGCGGGAGGAGCATTGCTGGGAGTGAGACTGGGAAAATTATCTCCTTCAGTCCTCCCCTCGTTCCATCCTCATTCTAGACTGGGAACACAGCAGAAAAGCCTGTGGTAATGGCTCTCTCTAGACCAGTGACTCATTTCATTGCACACAGAAATGCTGTTCAATTATTGGAAAGACTCGTCCTCCTAGATCTCCATATCTAGCTGAAGTGGAGATTTGCACCAACATTACAGAACATGACACACAGAGAAGTTATACATATCTAGAGCTGATGTCAAATAGGTGATTTCATTACTGTTAAGTATGCACTGATACCAGCTGTTTCATCAATAGGGAGCAACTTTTCTTCCTGACCACTTTGGCTTCTTTCCCTATCTGTAGTGACATATCTGCACAGGTTGGAGCTCATTGTACTGCGTGTGGGTTTTGATAAGATTTGGTGAATAGATTATTGCAATTGAGTATTTGTGACTGTTCAGAATCACTGTCTCACCAACAATGTAGAGTAAGGACTTGTAAAAATAACAGAAATTGGTAAAATAGGCTTTGAATCCCACGTTCTTCTGTCTGGATGAGAGGAACCTAGATATACACAGCTCTACTCATTCATATTTTCTGGTCTCAACAGCGCTATAACCCTGTCTGTCAGGACATGTCTTGGGCTTTCCTCTTTTTCAGTGCAGAGTGGCTAGTCCCCATGTACCACAAAGGTGAACCAGAAACTTCATGTTCCATGACATGTAGAAGCCCACTCTTCTTGCCATCAGAAAGGTAACAAAACGCTGTTCAATCTGACAAACCTCTTTTCATTGATAAGTACTTATTTTAATTCCCGCTAATCTCATGCTCAACCTAAGCACTTCCTACAGTCCAGGCTGGTCCAGACAGAAAGATATTTCCCCATGCTTTAAGTAAGTTCTCCTGGAAGGGCTCATAATAAGGAAAAATACACTGAGTTGCATTCACTGAGAGCCTTCAGCTTCTCTTCCTTCAAATTATGTCACCAAAACTAATGGAAAGTTGATCTGATTTCCCCTAACTTCATCTCACTTCAATTCATCCCTGAATAGTACTAAATCATCAGCAGAATTTGGTTTAAGTATTAGTGTTTCTGGAGGGAAAATCTGCTTTGCAGTGTTGTCACATTGTTTTTTGAGGAGGGTGGGGGTGAATATGTGTGCCTGTCACAGGATGGCACTCCTGGCTCCTCCGCTAAGTCTATAAGGTCCTATACCCTCATCCTCATTCACCTGTTACATGGCTTTATAGTCACCACATACTCTGGCATGTTAATCCAAGAAAAGAGGTTCAGAGCTATTTCTGCCCAGAATCAGGTCTCCCTATACTGTCAGTGAGAGATGGTTGTTGGGGCACCAAAGCAAGGCACAGAAACCGAAAGACCTGAACATAACAAAATACCACCATCAACTTCTCTTCAGTCTTATGCTGCCAGAGTTTCCAGTTCTGCAGCCCTGGGAAAACAAATGGCTTAATAGGTGTCTTGGGCTTAGATTTGGGATTAGGTATCTATGTTTGGTATTGTCACTACAGCTATGGTTATCATTGCAGTCACAAAAGTGGTTGTTTTTGAAAGGCAAGCACAAATATTCGGTGGTAAATCTTACAATACGAAATTGTCTGGTCAAATTTTTCTCTGTGCACAGGAGAAGCTGATGGGGGACATGAGAAGAAAATTGTTGTAAGGATCCCATATTGAAGTGCTAACAGCACATATATTTGCAAAAACCTCAAGTGCATAACTTAATTTTGTGAACAAATTATGTAATGGTCTGCATTCTTGCTCAAACAGAGATTTCAATCATATATCTAAGCTCTGCTTTAAATTCTTTCCATATGTATTTGTCTTCAGAGGCAGCCCTACCACTGTGATAGGGAATAAAAATTATGTTTATAATTCTTAAGGATTCCAGTTTCATTCAAATTGGACAGCTGCCTGCTCACATCTCAAAAGATAAATTTTGCTGGCAGGAATACATGCAGCTTAAAATTGTGTGATCTAAATTTGGCTTCTGCTTCTTCTTGCTCCTCGATTTTTAAATAACAACAACTCACAGGGTGATCATTAGACATATATCTACATTGATTATTAGGGTCAGCTTTGAAGTTATCTACAAGGACTCTCAGGTACATAACAAACCTTTTACCCATATTACAGCTGTCTACACAATATTCCTTATCCAAGTGGAGCTGTAATACAGTTTTGTCAAGGATGTCTTTTCCCTCCTTCTGGACAGGAGAGGAACTGATAAAGGGGTGGAAAGGGGATGCTGGTAGTCTCCTTGTGCTAAATATTACCATAGGGAGGTAAGTTCAACAGGCCTCCCAGAGGATGGCATGGGAGTCAAGGATGGCCTACATTCTGGACCTCAGTGCATGGACTACATGAGACTGGTCTGGATGGCTGATAACTACTGTGAGTCCACCTACAGATCTCTGAGCCTGATCCTACTCTAGCCCTAGGAAGGAAGAGTGGCTCTTTACCTGATCAGAATAGGATTGCTGGTCAGGAGAGGGCATCTAAACTGACTTTGTGAACACAGAAGAGACAGAAGTTTCTATCCATGTAAGGACTTCCCCTTTCAGCGCTTGCAAAGTCTGAATGCCTAATAATAGGGGAAAATAAATGATAGAAGGAGAGTAGGGGGAAGATCTAATCTTTAATGTGATTCTTAGTCTTCCTTCCCTGGATGGTTCAGGCAGCTCCCACAGCTGGGATATTAGTCATATACTGCACTTCCATTTACACTGTAGGGTCTTTTCTAAGGATGCTTTACATCACTACTCTTCAGTAGTGGAACCTTACTCTCTCTGTTAAACCCAAGCCCATGGGTTTCTGGTTTATAAGCAAGATTTCTAAAAGCTCAAGAACTGATACTTGTTAAGATGACTAGTCCCTAAAATACAGTTGTGAAAACAGGTTTACCCCTCAACTCTGGGTGTATAATAGGGAACTATTAAGATTTATTTACTATTGCCAAATCCTTCTGAGAAAATTAGGTTATCAGTTTATACAGATTGATTACTTTGCTTCAACCTATGCGTCAGATTTTATTACATTCTCATATACTTTACATCAGTGATTATTTGAAGGAAGAAGTATATGCTCAACTCAACATACCTCAGTACTGCTGTTACCCATAAATACACTGTTGATTTAAACAGAGCACTCAGCCAAGCTGAGCGGGACTTGGGCTACAGTCTAGTGCACAGACTCAAAAACAAATAGGAAACCAATTCTCTGCCAGTCATAGTTACTTATGCTAGTATTAGACTCGAATTCCTTGTACTTGTCTCATTAGGTAAAGTAAATTTAAAACCATTTGTAATATGACAGAAAGGATAATGAATCAAATAGTTCACTTTTAAAAAAAAAATTCAAATGACTGTTCTTGCATCTTGAAAGCAATAGGAAGTAGGGATTTAAATAAAGTACCACAATGCTGAATCACACCATCTTGAGATATGATCACAGAAATTAAACTACAATTTGGTAAAATATCTTACCGTATTTACCTTTATAACATTTTAATTACAAGTGTTTTACAAGACCAGTAGTGTTGCTCTCAATGTGAAGAAGTCAAGTCACAGATGAGTGAGATTTCATTTTCAATGGACATGCCAAGGGAATCAGGGCCTAACTTTCTAAATGTACAGATAGGACATCAGCTTGTGGAGTCAGCGGAGATAAAGGCCTGGACCAGTGGTACTGTTTGGAGCTCAGATTCATTTGCTGTCTTTGGGACAGATAGCAATTGTGCCTAGCCCTTGAACAATATGCAAATTGATGTGTGGGAAATCATCTGAGATTTCCTAAAGCCTCCTAGAAATTTTTTTGGGGTTTCAGATAGGATTAGTTGCAAACCCTTAGCTATCAAGCTGTGTGTGCCTTTTTCATACCACTGCAATTGCGCATTTGGAGTGGAAAGCCTCAACTATCCACACAGACAACTGAGCATGGCTGAGTTTAACAAAGACACCACAATGTCATGATGGAGATTACTTGGAAAATGCTCTCCCAGATTATCTCCAAATAATTGGACAAAGGAAATGACATTTTTTCAGAGAGCTTCTTCTGTTAATTTCTTTCTGAGTGTGATAAACAACTCAGAATTAGTATTAGTATGTATTAGTATGATAGAAATAGATACATTTAGGTATTGCAAAACCACAGAACAGTTGAGATTGAAAGGCACCTCTAGAGATTGTTGAGTGCAACCTGCTGGTCAAAGCAGGGTGAGCTAGAGCAGGTTGTGCATGATTGTGTCCAATTGTGCTTTGAATATCTCCAAGGATGAAGACTTCACAGCTTATCTGGTCAGCCTGTGTCAATGTTCAACAACTTTCATGTTTAAAAGTTTTTTCCCATGTTTAAATGTTTTTCCCCCTGTTTAAATTGAATCTTCTGTACTCCTATTTGTGCCTAATGCCTTATGTTCAATGGTTACCACTGAGAGAAGTCTGGCTCTGCCTACTTCATTCTCTCCCGTCAGGTATTCATCCACATGGATAGGATTCCTCTAATCAAATTTGTGTCCCTACATTGGACTCACTCTGGTATGTTCAAGTCTGTCTTGCACTGGGGAGTGGTGGACTACACCTGGCACTCCAGATGTGTCTCATCAGTGCTGAGTAGAGGGGATCATATACACAGTAAGTAGCAAAACTATCTTAACAATCAAGTTCATAAAAAGTCTCTGCATTTCACAAAAATATGAGGCATTTTAATAAATATCTGAACTGCATATTTCTAATTATACATGATTAAACTTATTTTTGCAACACTATACGTTTGGAATAAATACTTGGAGGTTATTTATGTCAGAAGGAAATCTTATATTGAATACCATGTTACTATTATGAAACTCAAAGGTCAATATTACATTGCCTTCCTTTTTGCATAAACAGAAATTTAAATATAAATCCACTTAAAATTTAGTACAAAAAGTGACCACTAGGAAAGGAAAGCAGAGAAAAAAGAAAGTAAAACTTCTACACAATTTTCTAAATGTTGTTAAATCTCTAAATGATATTTGTCTGAATCATGGTAAATCAATATCACAGCAGATGGTGCCTGACAATTTACATCCTGTTACAAACAGTATCTCCACAAACATTGTCTTCTGTATTCTACAAAATCTACCACATAGAGAGATTTGCTCCCAAATCTTTAGTTATCACCTCTCTTTTGGCACATGTAATATTTTTGAGACCACAGGGCAAGAATTAACAATAGAAGTTCATAATCTTGCTGTACTGTGGCACAAAGTAATTTTAGTAAATGTTTGTCTCTAATGAAGGACCATGATGATTCTGAAAGCAACACCTAAAATAACAGAAAGCTGGTAAACTAGTGTCAAGAGGGTTACATTTTAGCCAGAAGTAGACCAATGTACTTAGCACTTTAATCTTGATCAAAACACAAGAGACATCGGATTTCACTGGTTTTCGGAGGGTCAGAAGAGTAGAGTGTTCAGATTATTAGCTAGATAAAAGAGGTGCACTTTGTTACACTGTGAACCACTGGAAAATAGATACTGACTTTCGCATTAGCACTGAACAGAGTTTTCCAAAGCCACTTCAAGCAGTGGCATCTGCTCATGGAGCTAAGGAAGACTCAGGCATATTCCTAGCTAGCTTCTTGATAACCAGAGGTTAAAGAGATCCTGCCAACACTCTATATCATTGTGGAACTTCAAACAACAGGTAGATAGGTAGGGACCGATAATTTAACTGAAAGATTCCTGAGCCATGCCTGGAAGTTCTCTAGGAGGGAGGCTCAGCTTACAGCTGGTCCTGTCAATCATTTTTATCCTAAAATAAAGGAGCAACCAGACTAAATAACCATGTGGAATGGGCATAATGGTGCTGATTTAAGAAACTGCAATATCTCAGAAAGAAGTTACTAAATATGTCTATGGAATACTATGAAACAGAAGACATTTTAGCACATTTATAAATACTTAAAGTCCTTTCATACCCACTTGTTTAGAAAAGCACATTCAAAGGTAAATGAAGGCTCCCTAAGACAAGCCTCTTCCTTGCTGGAAATCTAGTGTCATTAATATATCCTAAGTAAACAAAATGAGAAATTATTAAACTTTCAATTAAGCACTGTCAGATATATTATAATTATGTGGAAGAAATATCATGCAAGATGTATTGTTAAAGAGCTAATAGAAACAGTGGATAAAGAAAAATTATGTAATAGAGAGTATTATGAAATTACAGATGTTTCAGTCACTAATAACATGAAATGTATGAGAAAGCAGAGGTGGTCAGATGCTTCCTAAGTGGACAAGCTGCTTTTGTCTTCCTCAATAAAGGAAAGAAATGGGGCACAAGGCACAAATGTCTACATGTATTTTGCACTATTTTCCAACACCTATCTATGTGTGGCATACTTAATTCATTGTACAAGACTTTTAGAATTTATGTAAAACTAAGACACTAATACAAATCCCCAACTGTATAGTCTGAAATCAAGCTGTTCTGAGTTGGAGTGATAGTGGTATCATTTTGCCTGTATTTCTTTGTCAGTGGAATATAGACAGATGTGCATTCAGCGAACAGCTGTGTCAGTGGTATGTAAGACTGCTCAGGATCTTTCCTCCAGCAGTTCACAGCCCTTCTGCAGCTTTTCCATGCATCAGATTTCAAGAAATTTTATAATTTTTTTATTTTACCATCAGACTCATTGGCATAATTATGCCAGGAATTCTGCTGCCACATATGAGGTAGCAATAGGACAGGGAAGAGATGAGAGACAGATGAGGCAGGTACTTCAGACTTCAATAGTTATAACTGCAGCATAGAGATACCTGTCCAGCATGCCTTACCTTCCCTTTGTTGACAAACCCTGAGCTTCCTCGTTGTACAAGATTGACAGCCCTTTGCCTGAATCATAGAATCAAAGAATCAGCCAGGTTGGAAGGGACCTCTGAGATCATCAAGTCCAACCCTTGATCCAACACTGCTGTGGTTACTAGACCATGGCACTAAGTGCCACATCCAGTCTCATCTTAAAAACCTCCAGGGACGGAGAATCCACCACTTCCCTGGGCAGCCCATTCCAATGCCTGATTACTCTCTCTGTAAAGAATTTCTTCCTAATATCTAACCTAAACCTCCCCTGGCACAGCTTAAGACCATGCCCTCTTGACCTGCTGAGAGTTGCCTGGGAGAAGAGACCAACTCCCACCTGGCTACAACTTCCTTTCAGGAAGTTGTAGAGAGTGATGAGGTCTCCCCTGAGCCTCCTCTTCTCCAGGCTAAACAGCCCCAGCTCCCTCAGCCTCTCCTCATAGGACTTCACCAGCCTTGTTGCTCTTCTCTGGACCTACTCCAGCACCTAAATGTCCTTCCTGAACTGAGGGGCCCAGAACTGGACACAGTACTCGAAGTGTGGCCTCACCAGTGCTGAGTACAGGGGAACAATCACTTCCCTGGTCCTGCTGGCCACACTGTTCCTGATCCAGGCCAGGATGCCATTGGCCTTCTTGGCCACCTGGGCACACTGCTGGCTCATGTTCAGCTTCCTGTCAACCCAAACTCCCAGGTCCCTCTGCCTGGCTGCTCTCCAGCCACTCTGTGCCCAGCCTGTAGCACTGCAGGGGGTTGTTGTGGCCAAAGTCGAGGACCTGGCACTTGGTCTTGTTGAACCTCATCCTGTTGGAATCAGCCCAACTCTCCAGCCTGTCCAGGTCCCTCTGCAGAGCCCTCCTGCCTTCCAGCTGATCGACACTCGCCCCCCAACTTGGTGTCATCTGCAAATTTGCTGATGGCGGGTTCAATCCCTTCATCTAAATCATCGATAAAGACATTAAACAGAACTGGGCCCAGCACTGATCCCTGGGGGACACCATTAGTGACCGGCCGCCAGCTGGATGCAGCACCGTTCACCACCACTCTCTGGGCCCGGCCCTCTAGCCAGTTCCTAACCCAGCACAGAGTGCCCCTGTCCAAGCCGTGGGCTGCCAGGTTTTCAGGAGTATGCTGTGGGAGGCAGTGTCAAAGCTTTTGCTGAAGTCCAGGTAGACTACACCCACAGCCTTCCCCTCATCCACCAGGCGGGTCACCTGATCATAAAAGGAGATCAGGCTGGTCAGACAGGACCTACCTTTCCTAAACCCCTGCTGGGTGGGTCTGATCCCTTGTCCATCCTGTAGGTGTTGTGTGATTGCACTTAGGATGATCTGCTCCATAACCTTGCCAGGCACTGAGGTCAGGCTGATGGGCCTGTAGTTTCCTGGGTCCTCTTTCCAGCCCTTTTTGTGGATGGCCGTGACATATGCTAACTTCCAATCATCTGGGACCTCCCCAGTGAGCCAGAAAAGACAATAAAATGAGTCACTTTACTGAGAACTGAGTCAAATAATCTGGATAGTTATGAAGCCCTCTCTTCTCCATCAAAGTAATACACGCAACAGAGACAGACAACAGCTAGGATTTCTGTTCTGCAGAATACTCTGGAAGACTCAGATCTGAAGTCACATAACTGAATTTTTTAAATATCCCCAAGAAACACATACCCTGAAATGCTTCAGTTTTGCCAGGGTTTCTATATTTTCAAATTATTTCCTAGGCCCCCATTTTACAGTTAGCAGATGGGCAGTCCAAAGAAGCTCTGAAGTGGTTTCATCAGTGAGTGGAAAAGATGGGTCCCAGATCTTCATGTTGCTAAGGGGCTGGGGTAACTGGAAGCCCTCAGATTCTCTATCTCCATGAGAGTCAAATATATTTGCTGCTTCTAGGCCCTGGGCATCATAAGCCATCTTGACACCCCCGGCAACCTCCTCACCTTAATTCACACCTTGGGGGAAGTTCTCTGACTACTGTTGATGTTTAATTTGTAGATGACCACCAAAAAACAACTTTATTCTTCCTAATTGAAGAGAGAAATATCATTCCTGAGGTGTGATTCATCTTATTGCAGGTTCATTGTAAGAGGAACTGTGCCGGAAAAGTGCCTATTTCTTTCCATTGACTGGAAGGAGAACCTAGAGTGCTCAGACATACTAGTCATCCAAGATGATTCACCCTACCCATCTAGCAGAAGCTAAAATGTAGATTGGACAAATCTGTTATAACATTAATATTTGATGAAGTAGAGATGAGGGGTTTTTTTCTAAAATGAGGCAAAAGGGACACCTCACCTGTCTCCCCAACCACCAGGCTCCAGAACATCTCCTTGCTTTCTTTGTAGTCCATATGGCTGATACTATGTTCTGGTATGTGACACAAATTCTGGGAGGAGAATACAGAGGCTGGGAACACAGGCTTTCCTGTCATCGATAAGTACTCTTTTTGCTTTGGTTATACCTGAGGTTATACAGTAATGCCAATAGACCACAGGAGGCCCTTAAAATGACCAACAGATCCCTTTGTAAGGGGGTTAGTAGCCTCCATTAGAGAAGATGACATACCCATGCTAGCTAGACTCTTTTTGCTTTTCAAAGCTGTTTTAATTTATCCCTGCAGTTTGCAGGAAACTGTCAAAATTCAGCAGAGAGAAAGCCCTTAGGCTAAAGAAATAGTTTGTCCCATCAAATTCCATTTAACTTTAGCTGAGTTATAAACTGTTAAAAACCACAAACTCCCCATTAAAACTTGAAATCCTCAAGAAAATTTATTTTTGGCAAAGTGACAAAACAAGTTAAAAAAGAGGGGTTTATGCATTGGTTTATTGCACTGCCAAGCAGCACCGGTGGGCTCTGGAGGACACGAGACAGCAGAAGCCTGGGCCAGGTGTGTTGCTCTGGCCATACTTCTCCTTACATCTATACATAGTCCCTTCATATCCTGATACATAAAGCAAAATCTGTTCAGTCCAACAAAACATTTAACCGGCCTCTAAAGATACGGCATCAAGCACTGGCTTTTCATCTCCTGTCTGGGAGGACAGTCTTCTCTGGCCAACAGCTAATACAGCAGCTAGAGCACTGGACCACTGGGCCAGCAAGGCTAAATCCCACAGGATAACCTGCTTCTGAGAAGGAGATTGTTAAGGTTACAGAGATGAAGATTTCTTTCAAGATATTTCTTAAAAGGAGAAAAGTTAAATTTAAAACCACATGAATAATCTCCATATCCATCATGATACAGTCTACTTTTATTCCTCTGTGCTATTTTTTCCTTTGTTGTGATCCAATGCATCCCACATAGTGTAATGATATTCCTTGCAGAGGGAGAGAATAGTGATTGCACATGAAACCATGATATGATTTTTCCTTAATTTTTTGGGGCCTTGTAATTCTGATCAGGTCTTTTTTCCCCCTGCAACATACAAAAAATACTGAAGAACTGATATGCATTTGATAAATTTTCTTGTATATTTTCTGACCATTTCTTCCTAACTTCCTGTCACTGATATGTCACAGTTATTTTGTTTGATTTAGTTTTGTCTACAAAATTCATTATAGTTAGAAAAACTGTTGTGTTGTTTAATCAGTACCCCAGCACCATAAAAATGTTGTTGTTATTATTATTACATTTTTGTCACTACTAGCATATATAGTAATATTGTAGCTATCTTAAATGAATTAACAGCATTTTTTTTGCCTCCTCTTTCAGATTTTACTGATGGAAATTTTTGCCTGACAAAAATACTTTCTTTAAAAAAAAAAATTTAAAATTCACATTGATGGCTTATAATTTCATGTCTTTGTTACCACGTATTTTTTAAATACCTTCACCAGGTTCAGTGCTTATAATATTGAAAACTTTGCAGTTAGTCAACACATACCTAAGTTAAAAGCATTTAGTTCCTCTCATATTTTCTCCTATCAGGAATTTTGATAGTGATGTTGTAGGGGCTCAGACACTGCTAAATTCCAGTGAACAATTAATCTGAGTTGTATAATATAGCTTCAGAGCATACAAAAATCTGAATTCATCTACAACAGTGTACCATTACAACTGTGTACCTGCTACAATTGTTAAAAATGCAAAGGCAGACAGAAAGTTATTACAGACAATTGTAAGATCACTAGTTAGCCCTTATTTTAAGAGATTTTTTTCCCCCTTTCTTTTCTTGTATGAGTGAAAGGAAGATCGAATCAATCATTAATGAAACCTGGCAAGAACAACAGAGAGTTAAGTAACTAATGAATAAATACTGGTTTCAGAATAGAATTCAGTATCATAAAATGTGTCTTTTAAATGAAAATTTAAAGAAAGTTGTGGAATCTTCCACACTGGAGATATTCAAGAACCATTTGGATGCAATCCTGTGCCACATGCTCTAGGATGATCCTGTTTGAGCAGGCATGTTGGACCATATGACCCACTGTGGTCCTTTCCAAGTGGAGCCATTCCGTGATTCTGTGAACATAAGGACACACCCTCCCAAAAGGAAATATGAGTTGTTCTAATACAGTTCTGAAATACACACTGGACATTAAAAAAATCACAGACAAGAATTCATATTTGAGAACCTTTAGAACATTGTATGGCATTTATATACAAAATATCCCTTCACTTATAGTTCAGGTAGATTGCACACAGGTGAGAAACTTCCAGAAAGACTAATGAAGAGCACAGCTGCTCTACATAGATTTCAGATATCTTATTGCAAAGATTTAGTACACGGTGTGCGCAAGGAGGAGCTTTCAACCTGGGAATAAGCCCTTTTACTTGCAGAAGTGAGATGTCCTTGGCAGATGTCTTACCAGAAACCACTGGATATTTCTATCCATTTTCTTCAGCTTATGAGGAGAGAGGACTTCAGCCTCATCGAGCTCTGTATGCTGTGTCAGCCTGTCCTTGGCTGATGAGGAAGCTGGAGCTAGGAGAAGTGACGGATGGGCTCCCTTCACATTCAACCTCAAGGCAAGTGTTCCCAAGAGAAGTGTGGTGGAAGATGACATGAAGAAGAAAATTGTTGGAAACTGCCTCATGATTTTGCTGACAAATCAAGAAACCTATTAAAGAGTTAAGAAGAGCTGAGGGAAGTTTTACTCCACAGCGACTTTGTACAACTGGAGTGGAATCGTCCATTCCTGAAGATGGCTCTCATTCCTCCAAGCCATGCTGGTGTCTGAGGGAAGGGCCTTTGGGCCGTTTACATCTACAGAGTCCAGCTAAAACCAAAGGATGTAGCACTTCCTTATAAATTGTTCACAAAAATTATTCCACCTGCCACAGCAATGCAAAAAGCGAAGGGCTGCAGCTGAATTTATATTACACATGCAACTTTTTCATATCTGAGCAGATCTTTATGCAAAATGTTTATCAAAAGCAGACTTAGCTACTGGCTGTATCAAAAAAGTGTTTATTACCCCAACTGGTGTGGACCAGAGTGACTGATTATATTCAAGCAGGAATCTGCACATTATTGATTTAAAAGTAGTTGATGACACTGCTTCGTCATGTGACTGATAGTATAGCAGAGATTGTGATAACAGCATTTTATCAATTAATCAAGATACAGTTGTTAAGCTGAAACAGAGGAATAAGCATTCCTGTAATGAGCACAGAAGTGACTTTTCATGGTTCAGTAGAGAAAGCAGTAGTTCCCGTAAGACTTACTGCACTTTACAGACACAATTTCCACAATTGCTTCTAAACATAATACATATAAATTCCTAAAGCGAGCTAAAAGAAAACTTTTGAAACATTTATCCTAAGATAACAACCATATTTTGCATAAAGTTTTTTAATGCAGGTCACTCTAACTTCACTCTAACTTGACAACAAAGTGAATAACATTTTTGCAGGTTTTTCATCAGCTAAAATGTTTTGTCTTCTTAAGACAACAACTTCAGGCATCATTCACAAAATACTAACTTGCCTTTCAGTTGAGAAAGACTTTAAAGCCAATGTAGAAAATGACAAACCTTTTTCTGTGGCCACTGATCATTCAAACCATGGATATACAAAAATATTGATGATATACTGTTTAGTACTGCATGGTCAACATGGGAATATTCCATAAAGAGACAACAATAAAGCTGTAAGAAATGCTTTTAACTGTGAAGTGTGTACTGCAGTCAACTAGCTTGAATTTGGTAATGCATCATCTGTGACAACATTATAACTGTACTGCTAATGAGGACTTTGGGATATACCTTTCTGTCCACAGATAAATGGAAAAGGATAGCAAAGAGTTGCTTCTTGCTAAATACCTTGGTCTATACAGTACAGCAAAGCATTCAAAAGATAAATCAACATATAAACTTGCTCACTGTATAGCAATGATTTTGACTTTTTTTTTTTTCTGTAATTCCAAGTTTTAAAACTACTAAAGATCCTAAATTCTATTGTTGTGAAGCTGTCAGGTAGGGTAGCCTGCCCCACAGCTCTTTCCATATCTTGTGACTGAAAGAATATGCAAATGGTTTTCTGTTATGAGAATGGTTGAGGTTTCCCCTTTGAAACTTTTAAGTTCTTTGAAAATGGTACATTTTGGGAAGAAGCAGACATAATTTTCATGGGTTTTATTTCTCTTAATTACTGAATGCCACATACAACCCTTACAAAATTAGAATACTCCATATGTGCTGAAGTTTATGAACTCACTGAGAAGTAAATACAATAGAAACAATATCAGGTATGTTGGTCAAGAATGCCATTCTTATCTAAAAGTATGACATGACGAAGCAGGTAAAAGTGGAAGTGGAACATTATTTAGAAACATAAAATTCATATAAACTTCAGTTTGAATTGAGGAACAACAATATCTTAATCTAGTCCCTTTGTTAAAAAAAAATAAATTACTTTCTAAGGAAATCATAAGGATTCCTGAAAGGTTGAAACCTGACAAAAGGTTAGATTATAAAAAAAATATGAAAAAAACTTGTGTACTGAACAATTCAATGAGATTTATACATATTTCAGGTGTTTTATATCAGAAAATAGGTAACATTCTACCCTAAAATTTTGGTTATTTCAGTTTACTAAACCATATGGTTTAAGAACCACTTCATTATGTCCAGTTTAAGCTATACCTAGACTAGCTCTTCTAGTTTTGAGAGGATTGTTTCAATGAGCTAGTTACTTTCTGATTCTTAGATATCCATTTCATAAAGTTGTCTACCCTGCTCTTCCTTCATTTTTACCATCAGTAAATTTTTCTCTAAGACACCAGTTTCTCAATTAGAAATATTGTCTCTAGAGTCAATACTTTTTCAAGAAATCCTACTTATTTACTTCTCTCTGTAGCATATCCCTTTTAGCTTTTCATTGCAACTGGGGAAGAAAAAGGAACTTTTTTGCTGACAGATTTCATGCAGTGTACTGACAGTAAATGGAGTGTGAAACATGCAGGCATAAAAGCAAACTAAATGAAAATGGCTTCTAATCATGTGTGTTTATTTTGCTAGCACATGGGTTGAGAAAATATACATTCATTTCAAATAACTGTGAAAAATTCACCTGTTTCTGTGCAACAAACTTTTAATCCTTGTTTACAGCAATTGAGCTTCACATTTGTCATTAACGCTATTGTATAGTTACTGCAGACATTGTAATTCCACACAGCTGCAGCAAGGAGAGGATAGAGGAACATCATTTGTTGTAGGAAATAGTACAAAAACAACAAATAAGATAATTTTCATTTTCTCCATTCCCCCTACTCCTCCTTCCTCTCACACATGTTAGCACGTTACTTGTCTATATACATAAAGACATATATATGTATTTCTCAGGAGTAAAAATGAATAAATGAAAGGACCTGAACTTGGCCTTCAAATTTTAGTTCCTCCAAAGGAGTTAGAGAGCTACATTCATCTAAAAACCATACTTCAGCTCTGACTGCTTGGGAAGGAGCCCAGTCCTATTTGTTGGGCCTGAGGAGCACAGTCAAAATGATGTGGGGAGACTTTTCTGCCCACCTCTCTTCAGACGCCACAGTATTCTAGCAAAAGTGGCAAGAAAAGCAAATAGTACCCTGTAATCATCCTTTATGAGAGGTTTAACTGGATGACAGTCTAATGGCAATAGTTTTTCCATCACACCTTTTACCCGGCAGAACAGCTCTGGTACTAGCCCTCTTCTTTCAGCTGGGCTTTACTTTGTGAGATCCCTGACAGTGAGCAACATTGTCCTCCAAGTCCCTGACAGAGCAAGATCCCCAAGGAGAACTCTAGTACATGCCTGGAGGGAAGTCATTAAGAACTGAGATTTCAAAGCTCTCTTTCCTCATATAAGGAGTGAGGTATTTTCTATTTGCAGCTGTATGCTTTCTTTTTTTCCCCCGGCACAGAAGAAGAAAGAAAATGAGAAATACATTCCCAAAATCTGGCAGTAACCATAGCTTGAACTTACTCAGGTTCTCAGAGAAGCACATAGCAGGTCTGTAACTTCACTTCAAGCTAAGGCCAAGTTCTGTCTAACACATGTTCTCCTGTGCAGCTGTGGTTTGAAAAAACAATACATTGGGGTGTATGTTGTTGTTCTCTGTGCATGCTTACTGAGATCAATTTGAACTGAAATAGTTGTTTCCTTTGAAAGAATCTAGATAGTTGTATCTCAAACTTATCCCATGGTAACTTAGGAAATACGTCTCAGCTGAACAGCAATTAAGAGGTAAGATGAAGGATGACAGTCAAGAGGGTGACAGTATAGGTTAACAACTTGTAGCTGGTGTGAGAAATCCAGTTATTATCAACAACAGAAATTTAACTATTCTTAACCTCACCCTCAAAAGGAAAACAAAGAGTACCTGCCACAGTGTGATTTACCCTTCCCTAAACAAAAGAGAAGAATAAAAAAAGGAATATAAAAATTGGCAGAGGAAAAGCATCTGCTGAGATAAGCACTACCAACCTCAAAGGAAGAACTGGAAAAATTACAGAAGTGATCAGAACAAAGAACCTTTGACACCTGGACCAGAAAGCTGAATGCACATGCAACCTGTGGCTTGGTACTCATGTACTGCTTGGCATGACATGTACCTCAAGTACTCACTGCTCCCTGGACAACAAAGTGGTCAGTTGATATTAAAAAGGACTACTTATCACTGTTTAGTTCTGTAAAATTTTGTTTGTTCTCAGTAAGTTTCTCTATTAGACTTGTACCGTCTTTATCTTCACTGCCAACTATTTGATTACTTGCTGTGTGGGTTTATTCCTCCAACCACAGCTGTGGCAGTGAAGCAGAGAAAAAAGGGTGAGGGACCAAGAGAGGAACAGCTTAGGTGAAGGCAGAGTTTCTTTCTAAAAGCAAAAGTTGTAGGTGAGAAAATGGTAATTGTAGGACAGTGTTCAGTCAGTGGAGTGTAGTTGTAAGTGCAAATTAAAGCTCAGAGGAAAGTGTAATTCTGAAAGTGGGCTCGATGCCAATTAAATAGAAATAGAGCATGAAACTCTTTGCAGAAGAAGCATCAGTTCCACAGCTCTGTCACTAAAGTCTGTTTCCTTCACTAAAAGATGCCTTTCCCATTAAAAAAGCCACATTGTCTCATTCTTGTCTCAAAATAACTCATAATTTTCTTCCTTTGGTTACGACTGTTCAGTTCCTTGTCATGGCAGGAAACCGAGTTAAACTGATGAGTTGCTGTTGTAATTTTCTGGAGTCAATTTGAGGTTTATGCAAGATCATCGGGGAGAAATTTATAGAGCTCCATGGGGTATTGCCTTTGACCCTGTGTGTTATATCCCCTCTTCTCCACACCTATCCCAAAATAGTGCAGAAACAAGCCAAGAACACTGCCACTACCTACTACTATTGAACTGATGACTTAGATTTCTCAAGTAATTTACAAATGATAGAAATGTTGTTAGCAGCTCCAAAATCCAGCCTTCAAAATTATCACTGCCACTCTTGACCATATGTGTCCTAAATATAACTTCTTTTCTTCTATGAGAAGTATGATTAGGAGACTTAGTGAGCCTTATATTTTTAAGATTGCTCCACAATTATTTCCCTCTGTTTGCTTCTTTGCAGCTTTTAGAGTTTCCTGTGTCATGAATCCCCATTCCCAGTCTAGGGACTTTGTTAGAACTTTACCTTTTAAGACCCTGATTGGAGATTACAACAGGATATACAGCTATGTAGATTAGGGATCGTCTTGTAAACAGACTTCTATATGTCTGCTAGTTGTCACTGTCTCTACTAACAAAAGAAGGACATTACAGAAAAAAAATAATATTTAGAGGTTATAGTAGATTAGTAACTCAGTCAAGAACACGCTGACACAAGACACTTCAATCCAATTATGTGATGTACAAACGAGGTTTCACAAGCGGCAAAGAATGTAATTTTTCTGCCCCACACAGCACTGCTAAGAACATGTCTGAAGTACAAGAATATAAAAATATGAAAATCCCAGAAGAGAGTAACACTATTTCTGAGAGCTTTAGAAAACAGACTGATGAGAAACAATTGTCAAAAATTTTTGTTTCTTCTATCTAGAATAGAGAGACTTAAAGAAAAAGAGAAACAGAGGTCAAATGCTTTCCACATATTCTAAAATAAACAGTTTCTACCATCAATGGTTTGATTTTGCACCAAGCATAGAATGGAAAGTTTTTTGCCACAAAAGATAAATATTCCAAATATAAGGGAAAAACACCTTCCAAAAGTGGTGATATATTGAAACATGGATATTAGGAATATTTGACACTTCCAAAGCAGTGCAAAAGACATGCACTTAACCTTCCCCACAGAAGGGAGATGGCTAAAAGGACTTCTTCAAGACTTTCTAGGATTATTTTCTTTAATTAATGTACTCACATATGTGCACAACAGAAATCCTACACACTCAACTTTCAGAGTACCCCACCAAGCTGCCCCAACATGGAAACAGTGTGCCAATTAAAAAATGTTGCTATCATCACCAGAGGCTCCTAGAGATATTTCATTCATCAAATATCTGTTGATATTAGCTGCCAAGTAGACAGCTGTCCTACTAGTGAAGTCCTCTCTTTCCTGGTTCCTCTCCTATTTCTGGTAATGTTTCATGCTAGTCCACTACAGATTGTATATAATCACTGTTCTCTCCCCATTTCTACTTATAGCAATTTGCTGTCTTCATAGAATTCAAGCACCTTTTGTTTTATTTTATATTGTATATAATATATTATCTCTATAAACCATATGTTAATCTGACTTCTACAATGGAACAGCTGCCTTGGATTTAGTGGGATGGTTCAAAGAGCTCTCAAGAGCACTTACTCTAAAATCACTGGAGCAGGTTTGTATTCCTCTGACAGAGCCCCCAGTCAATGTTCAGCAAGCACATACCTACTCATGATGTGTTATGATCCAGGTGTTAAGAGGAAAGCAGGATGGACATTTGAATGGGAAGATGCTGTTTCATCAACTGAGACTTTACTGAAACAAAATGCTTTTTAAGCAGGAGGTGTTGATTGCTGCTTCAGTCCCAGCATAGATTTTAACAAAAGATGCGCTCCAAAATTATGTTACATGCACAGTATTTCCCTGTCTTAGCCTTCTGACTGAAAATAAGATGAAGTGGAAAAATAATGTGTAATGTACTCCTAATGATTTATCCTGTAAAACCGTGGCACCCGAGTTCAACTGAGATCCATAGTCATCATCCTAAATCCCTTCTCACCTATAGTGTTTGCATACAAATTATATTCCCTCCAATCTCATAAATCCTAATTAGTTTTAACTCTGATGCCTTAGAGTCTCTGATTAAGGAGATCATAGTATCTCACTTTGCTGCAGAATCCCTCAAGAAGCAAAGTAGAGCATTTGAAGGATAGTCTGATATAAAATTAATAACCTAAAAGCACCATGTTCAGACCTGATATCTTTAATTAAGAAAATTCCAGTTGTCCCATTTGGAAGTTCCTAAGAAATAATAGGACAGATAAAAGCAAAATATTTACAAAAGGAAAGCAGCCATTTAGCAATTTAGTTCTTATGATTGACTCTAAGAAATACGCGTACGACAAATGTATTTTATACTGGCGTGGTTTACCAGAGAGAAATCTGGGAGCTTGCATCTGAACACTTACTGGTTTGTAACTGGAAGAATGCTGAAGGGCTTACTGCCCTGATGGTGTGAAATGTTGCTTGCAACCTGGGAAACCCCCTTTTCCTAGAATTATTATTCAGTCTTTGTATATCTAATGCTGCCTTAAAAGACACAAAAGCCAATTGCTTCTCGTGCTTTACTATTCTTGACACTAAAGATAATGGTCTGCCATACTCTGTGCTTTCTTCCCCTCTGTTCTAGGTTTGTCCTTTATAACCCCTGCCTTTATGGCACAACTATCAATTTGCTTTGTATTTCCTGCCTGTAAAACCTGGTTCTCTTTTTCACATATGCAGACTTACTCTGTTCCTCAGACAGGCTTTTTGAGTGCTAGCTTGGAAATTCAGTTCGAGCTTCCCTAGGTTGAACTTAGTTTCACTTCATTCGTTGACTGTATATTCCCAAACAGTTTTTGCAACATTGCAGCGCTCTGACTATCTTCTTACCTCAGAGAGAGACCCATCATGTGTCAACAAAAATAGCATCCATTTCCACTAATGTAACTTAAAGCTAGACTGCTTGCCTCATCTGTCTGCACTGAGGCAAACCCTCCAGAATACACAAAAAATTATGTGTAACAAGTAGAGCTGGTTTTAAAAGTATTCTTTCCATAGGAACTGTTGACCAAAAATTCAAGAACAAATATAGTTGCTTTATTAAAAGCAAAACCTATCATGTTTGGATTCCTTAACATCATCTTCCTCACTTGTTTTCCTTTCCTCCCTCTCTCTTTCCTTCTGCTGAAAAGAAGTAGGAAAAAGAGTGAATAGAAAGCAGTGAAGTGAATGGGGCAAGTCCTCAAATTTTCCTTCTTAAGAGTCTCATTCTCTATTTTCTTCCTTTCACTTCCTCTATCTTTCAGAAGCACACTTTTAAAAGAGAAAGAAAGAAAATAAAAGAAATTCTGAAACTTTTCCTTCTAATCTTCTCTTTCTCTTATGACTGGGAAGGGGGATAAACCACCAAGATGCACAGAAGAAATGAAGATATTTTTGATATTTTCAAGGCAATATACTCCAAAATCTTTCCAAATAAAAGCAGTTTATTCAATTCTAATCATGGATATCTGTAAGATGAGAAGACGAAATAAAGTGGTTTTCTCTCAAGTCACAGTCAGCAACTTGAGATGTTAGGTTATACCTAAAGTTTTCCTTTGACTTTGATGTTGGTTAAAAATCTTCCCCTTCCAAAGGTGACAGAGAAACAGCAGCTGTGGACAGTTTAATTACAGTTGAATCGGCAATAATGCCTTCTGCAGAAATCCTCCTGCCTTATACATTCATGGAGATTTTACCCTCTGCTGTCTCTCTTCTCAAATTTAATTTGCCCTCAGCTCTTTGCAACATGACACATCTCCCCAAGGAGTTCACCTCTGTATTTCAGGGGGATATTTGGCTTCCCTATATGCACAGAAATTGTATCTGCTCTGCCAAATCAGAAGATGCACAGATCTGTCTGTGAACTGGATTTGTTGTGCATTCAGTGGTTACAGTATGAAAGCTTCCAAAGCCATGGAAGAGTAAGGGTCAACAAAGAGTCCATATTCAGGACAACAGGGCAGAAACTTAACCCCACTGCTCTTGGGATGGCTGGCTAACACAGCCACCTGCCTGTGGCCACATCACAAAGTGGGGAATAGCTTGTTAATGGGGCCCCACACAGTGTCTGACATCCTTTTCCCTATGGAACCTGCATCTAAGCCAGACACTCACAATATCAGACAAGCATATGATGAGAACCAGCAGCACAAAACCACCAAGCAATGAACTCTGGCTGTTTACATTCCCCATTGACTGCAGCATTGTTAGGGCTGGGTGATGCAGGTATCAGGCACAACACACAGTTGGATGGGTGATAGAGGGAGGTTTAGGCTGCCAGGCTAAAGGCACAAGTACAGTATGAGGTCACATCTGCACTTTCGCGCTGGACTTCCCACAGGATGACATCTGCTATCTCCCTGCCAAAACATGGCCATGTGTTCTGCTACCCAGTGTCAGCAAGCTATGTGATGACGGCTACATTTCTCCTTACACAAACGGAAGACTTTATCACTGTAAATGACTACAACCCTAAACCAAGTGTCATGAATTCATTCAACCTCTCTGAAGAACTATGTCTGAGTTTCTCTTTGTCTTCTTACTTGGAGAAAAAAAAATAGAAAACTAATGCTATTTTTCTGGCTGAAGTAGAAAATGGAACTGAGAAAAATATTTTGGAAGCTGAGAGGTTTTCCTTTTTTGTAATATTATATCAAACCTTCTCAAACTGAAAATGTTACGGTGAAAATGTGAAGTATGTGCTTCTGCTTGCCATACTACAAAGAATAGTAATTTTTCCCAGGAGAAGACAACAGCACTCTAAGAACTTTTGCTGTCCTGGATTCAACAGGATTTCAGCTATTTATCTCCTGGCATCAGTGATATATTCAGAAATATATTCCTTTCTATATTCAGAAATCTTTGCTAGAAGGGAAAGAAAAGAGTAAACATCTACACTTCCCATGAGCTGCTGTTAGCACTTGTTGCAAGGAATTAATAAGAAGTGATTTGGTCCCACAGCTTCTATGCTCCAGTCAAGTTGGCTGTGGTTTCCAAGAACCAGTAGGACAGCATGTCTGGAGGGTCAGGTTTTTTATTTACATTTATTTTCAAGTTTATTAATTTCAAGCATTTTTCCAACAACCTACCTTAGACCACTGACAAGGGGAGTATCTTCTGCCCAATAAATACCGTCTGGTTCCAGATGCTAGGGTACAAGATTGGGGTCTGAGGCTGAGCAGGCCGGAGGGGAACAGCCACCCATTAAACCAGACCCTAGAGTAGCATTTCTTGGGAGTGGAGCAGCAGCAGGCAAGTCTGAGGTCCTCTTGGACCTGGTGACAGTCAGAGAAATGGCTGCAATTAACAGCCAGCTCTTCCAAACTGCCTCTACCACAGCTTTGAGCCTCACCTGGACCTGTGATCTAACTAGTCAGTGAGTGGCTTTTCTTCGAGTCAGAACTGATCAACTGCCCTACAGAAGCAGATACAGAAGCTGGTACAGTCATCTTTCAGCTGAGCTCTAAAATAAAAACTTCAATCATAGAAACAAAGATTCCATAGCATCTTCTAAAGTGTCCTGGTATTGATCAGTGTCTGCATAATGCATCTTTGCTAGCTTTCTTTTTTATGCATGAATTCCTAACTTAAATTTCTCATAACATGCAAATTGGGGTAACATCTCTTAGGACAGAAGACTACATCAATTCCACAGGCAAAGGAAGAAATCCTTTATAAAGAAAGGGTAGAAAATCTTCCAAGCTACTAATTCTAAAGCTGGGCACTGAGAAATATTTTGCATATATATCCAGTATGTGTAATCATGCTATATATAATAATATATAGTACTATGCACAGGATGTTGTAAGAAGTAGGATACTAATTTGGTATGCAACTAGGAAATATCAAATTAAGTTTGCAATGCTTCATCAAATTCAATGTTTGAAGAGATTTTACTTACTTATTAATTAAATTTTTATCCAGCCTTTTTGGTAGACTTCAGTTATTTGTTGTCTTTAAGCAAAATGTACATAGTGATGAGACAAAAAACATTACTTTTGTTATCACTGCAAATTACCAGCTTTACCAAAACCTTCTGCTCTCAGATATTATTCTCATTCTTATGCATACCTATGCAGGTTATTTTGTAAAGTTTATTCAACAAGGAGGGGTGGGGGTTTTTTGGAAAAAAAAAATCCAAAGTATAAAATAAGTCAATCCAACATCCCTTATATTTTTTGATTTCACTAATAAAACATCAGTACCTTGGTTATGACCTTTGCTCTGACTCTTTGTATGATTCAGAGGGTATCCATAACAGCCCACTGGTGTGTAAACAACTTTTAAAAGTTAATGTAGCAAAAACTATGGAAGGATTATATATTTCCACAGTAAGTGTGCTCTTAACTTTAGGGGGCATTACAATTGCCCAGCATTAAGCAAAGTGTGAAAAAGCACAAAGCAGGTAAGAATTATTTTTGTTTTCACCAATACTTGAAGGTCTAATTTATGTTGAGTGCAGCTAATTATAGTATAGTTCTCTGAACAGGGAACAACATATTGCTGCACAGGAGTGCCTCTATTAATTATCAACTCTTGACAGAGGTTTCGAAAGTCTGTTTTTAAAATGTTTCCTCGTTTCTAGTAGAAAAAATTTGTCTTTGTTTCTTACCATTCTATTCCATTTCTCTTTGGCAATAAGCTACAATTATTTTCCCCAAGTTGTGCTTGTTTTGCCTATGTTGTTAACTGGTAAGCAATTTCCCTGTCTTTATCCCGATTTTTTACACAGTTTTCTCTCCCTGTCCTGGTCAGGAGGGGAACAGCATTGCACTACTGGACTTGGGGAAATTGGCATGTAGCCAACAGAATGTCTACTGGAAAGACACTGTCTTCTCTCAAAAGTGTGCAAAGTGATTATCACTGCACATCTGCTCAGAAGCAATTAATCCCTGTAGGTGATCACTGAGGTGATCATGCAAGCACTTGCAAGTACAGATGAACTCATCCAGGAACTACATGGAAATAGTCAAGTTCATCATTTATTCTGAGCTCAGCACTCAATTCCCAGCTTACCTCAAAGGCAGAAACTTTGTTTCAGTTCACCCTTTATTCAATAAAAGTTATTTTGCTTTTCTGTCAAGTGCAACAAATTATTTAAGCCTCAACTTTAGTGGAAGGGCAATCTAATTAATTCACAGAGTTATTCTTTTAATTGGATTTGGGTGAATCAACTTTTCTGAAACTCAGAAAAGGGAGGTTATTGGCCTGACTTCACAGATGCTATTCTTCTTACATTTCAGCTAGCACCAGAAGCAAGGTTATTTGTTTCTCTCCAAGGATCTCAGTCTGAGACAGTGGCATTCACTGCATTTTTATAATTTTACTAACATAAAAATACAAGAAAATTGAATGTTAAAATCAAACTCTCCACTTCTTGACGCAATTTTAAATGATAAAAATTCTAATTAAACTGACACCAAGTTGATCATCAGGCTATATCTTTAACTGTCAAGGAAAAAAATCCATTAAAGGGCAAAAGCTTCACATTTTGGTGATGAAATATTCTTGTCAGCTTCATCATGCAGCTGTGGCAATTGATCCACCTGAGCTCAGGCCAGTAGATGACACAGAAGTGATGTCCACAGTAATGGTGTCAGCTTCCTTTGCTGCATTAAGTAAAGCAAACTCAGTCAAATAGTGAAGAACAACCAGACCAGTCTACACTAAAATAACAGTAGGCTCCTTCTGTATTCTGGCAGGACTAGCTAGCTGAGGACATTTACAAAACTAGGAGTGAAACAAGTCAAAACCTCTCAATAGCAACCTTCTAACCTAAATCCACCATGTTTTCAGATGGAATCAGCACTCAGCATATCAACAAGATATGCCAAGGGAAGAATTTTTCTTTATCTTTTTTAGTTGGAGTGAATTCTTGAGTCATTAGGAAGCACACATCTATTATAGTCTCAGCTCCAACCTGAAAGAGCTTCTGGATGGTGCCCTAATGTAAAAAATGCTCCTGCTTTCTCTCCCCTTTCCCTCCCAGTGCACAGGCAGACAGGAGTGGGCAGTGTGTATTATTAATGTTTGTGTTTATGTACCATAACTCAGCTGAGTTTGGGATTGAGCACATGGTCACCTGATGGTACCATGGATGGTATAAAAGCAGAATAGGACACAATTCTTGACTTCAGAAGTCTCTAAGTCCAATGAGACAAGAAATACTGTAAAAGGAAACAGAACACAGAGAGGTAAAATAATGTCACTCAGGCTACCCACTGCCAGAGCTGGGAACTGCGCTTCTCTTAAAATCACGCAAGATGTTTTTTATATCTGCTTCTACTGGATCAGCAGTAAATAGTGTCTGAGAAAGTCCCTCAGAAGTGGGACATTCAGTGCTACCAAAGAGATAATGTATCTGAACTTCTTAAAAACCCACAAAAACATAAGAAAACCAACCCTACGACAACATAAAGCCCCTCTAACACCAATACAGATAATACTGAAATTTGCATCTGAAGTTCTCAGCTGTGACCTTCTCATTGCCTTTCCTGAACAAAGACCCTGGAGGGAAAGGAGCTTGTGGTTCTGCTCCTACAGAAGTCTGATAAGATCATCACTCCCAGGCACTGGGACTCAACTAATGTTTTGCATTTACACTTCATAGTAATGAGAAAATTAGGGGGTTTATTAAATAAAACCTTTCTGCAGAAAGCTTTGCTCTCTTTCAGATGCTTTCAGATTCTGAGGAAAAAAACTTTCTTTTTCTTAAATATATATTCCTTTTTTCCAAGAAAATTTCAGTATTTTTTAAGGACTTTTTTTTCCATACAGTTCTTATAGATATCTTATGCCAATGATTAATTATATAATTCATTATCATTTTAGGTCAATATATGATCTTGTGTAGTGCAGGTTAGCTGTGCTGAAGTCCAACAAGTTATGGTCAGGGAGCAAATTTTCCAAGATACTGTCAAGTCTGTACCACTGCACGACATTTTCCTCTCTCTGTCCATGCCAGCAATTTAACCTGCAAGGATTAATATATTGAATCTTATACACCTCCTTCCCTATTCAGATCAGGGCTGCATGCACCACTGGTGATGCGAGTATGGGCAGGAGTGTATTGCTTTTTCAGTCCTAAATTCCTTTGCATATTTCTCATGTGCCAAAAGCCCTGAACAGCTTATGAGCTGCCCACTGTGGCTAGATAGGAAATTGCTTCAATTAAACAATTTCCCACTCTGTGATGATGCTATCTACCCTAACTTCAGTGCAGGACTCCTACTGCTAATTTAGCTTAATATGAACATCTAACATTACAAAATCACTTGGCAACAGCAATGTTAGAATGCCAAGCAGAGTCATTGCCGTGAGATGAAGAGGAGTTTAATCTTCTAAACCATGGGATGAATTTTTAGCTGGAAATGCTATAAACTGGGAAGACTTTAATCTGAAAATAAGGATATAGAGTTGTACAAAATACAGCATGTACATTACCAGTATGATAGTACACTGACTGTACTGTAGTTTTTAGAAATCCTACCTTAATATTGTAATCAGTACATTTATTTTGAATTCAGCTTTTCATCTGATTTTGATGGAAGAAGAAATGCCAGAAATTGGTATTCTCTGTGGTTCCTCAGACCAATATTGTTCTGAACAAGATTCACTCTGACTGTACAAGTAGAAAGTATAGCACGGTTTAAGGTTTTGTTGCCATGTTCTAGAGTGTCACAGTTAGAGCTGGATGCTAGAAATGAGAAAAAACAGCTCTCCAGACACTGAGTCTAATTCAGTGCAAAACACTTGTTGTCATCTATGTATTTTCTAAAATCCTCATTCACAGGGTTCCCTGAGGTGGATTTCTCAGAAAGAGAAGGAGGTGAGACAGTTACAGAAAAATTGTCTCATTGCTTCAACCTGTTTCTAGCCCACCCTTTTCCTTGCTTAGACTTTGCTACTTCCATTTATTCTGTGTAGAATTCTACAAATGTTTCATGTCTCTGTCATCCCTTCTTTTATACCTCCACTAACCATTAACCGAATTGAATATTTCCTCTTGAGACAAGCCCCTACACTTACTTATTGTTTTGGGTTTTGGTTTGTTTTTTTTTTTTTGGAGTCCTGGTATGTTTAGTTTCCATTGTACAATAACACCAAAGTAGTACATGTCTGCAGAGGAATATCACATCTTCTCTCTACACAGCTTCACCAGGTAGGAATGGAAACCAAACAGGACTTCCCAATCAAACCAGGGTGAAAAAACTCTACCAGTCCTCAAATCTATATATGATTCCCAACTGCTTTTGTTGTCAATAAGAGGTGGCTTTGGAGGACCAGCCTTTTACACAGATAAAAAATTAAAGCAGTTCTGTCTAGGCCTTTCGTTCCCAACCACTCTATGCTTAGCAAAAAAATACTTACTCTGCATTTGCATCAAACATTCAGTAAGGATAAGCTAGTCAGCACCTCTCTGTTCACAGTAAGTCCTCCTCAAATTGCATCCACTAAAGTCATTGTGTCCTGTTTGTGGCATGTTTGCTGCTTTATCACTGCTATTTCTTAATGTCTCATGTTCTCTTCAATGCTTCTTCAACAGCAGCATTGTCATCCATACATGGCTTCCGGGGTGGGTCACTGCTTGGCCAATACCACTGTGGGGAGAGGATGAGGTCGTACCTGTCTTTCCAACAATGCTGTAGCCAAAACAGGTCACACCTAAATGTCTTGCCTCTTCCTAGCCTAGCTTCTGTCTGCTGTTCTGCCATCCTTCATCATGCTACCTAGAGTGAAGAGACTGGGAATTTTAACCTTCCCTTTAGATTGAAAGGTGTTGTCTGTTATTATCAGAGCTCTGTACCTTGGTCAGTCACTGCTGCAGAGAGATTTATTCATCCTAAGTGAGAAAAAAAGACTTGTTTTTCAAACCAAAAGAAGATTTTTAAAATTTTATGTAAGACAAAGCTTAAATGATTAGTCTGTTCCAGTGTGGCATGTAAAGTATAGTACCTGATCCAGTACAATATTTTGTAAATAAATCTGGGAAGCAGAGACATAGGACTTCTTGAAATTTCAGATCAGTTGTTAAACGCCATTTCTCAAGACCCTTCTGTGGCAGGGAGTACGTGCAGTCACAAAACCAGCACACTGAATGAACAGAGGAGTCAAAGCTAGGGTAGCCTAAGGTACAGACTTTTGCAAGGAAAACATATTCAGTAACTTATAAAACATACTGATAGGGCTGAAATCAGCAAGTGTAACAAATATAGATAAGAACACACCACAGGCCAGGCACCTTGGGCAAAATCTACCCTGTAAGTCTGCCCAAGCATAGGTTCCTTTATCTTTCCCAAAGTCAAGAACAATTTAACATTTCCTAGGGTACTGGGACAGAAACAAGATGTCAGAATTACACTCGGGGGCAGTCCTACTTTGTTTTTCTCATTTATTTTTATGTATAGGACAGGGTAAGCACCTACAAATATTTGCCTGCCTGGAACAGGAAGGGAGTTATTTACTGGTTCACAGTAATCAGTCACTTTGGCTGCTGAACTGCTTCACATGAAGGTACTGCCCAACCCCTTGTTCCTGTGATCAAGCAGGCATACAGTTAACCCTTATGAAAACACCTGTCCATATACCATGGGGCCTCCAGCTGGACCGTGTGCAAAATGAGACTGCTTGCACTGCTCAAAACCCTGCCCAAGTACATGCAGCTGGAACAGGGGATGGTGACACCACTGTGACTAGTGACTGCAGGCTACCAAGTAATCAAGGAACTTCCTACCTCAAATCACAGAATCACACAGTATCACAGAATATACCGAGTTACAAGGGACCCACAAGAATCATCAAGTCCAACTCCTGGCCCTGCACAGCACCGTCCCCAAGAGTCACACCAATGTGCCTGAGAGAATTGTACAAACTGTTTGGGAACTTCTACGATTACGCTTTGGGAAATTATGTTCACTTTTTGTCCTGGATGCTTATAGGTGTGGACATGCCAAAGCCTTAAATTGGGAAGATCAAGCTTGCTTAAACCTTAAATACTTGTTTGCTGGAGATGATTTCTAGAAGGAAAATCTGGATTGCACATTTAAAGGTGTATAAAAATTGCTTAGAAACAGAACAAACCAAAGCAATCATTATTTTTGCATACTAATCTGGTCCAGGGAGTTGCTTGCAAACCCCAGTGGGTTGTTTGATGCATCTCTGGCTGTCACCCACTGGGATATTCCTGTAGCCATTAAGCATCACGGAGTTAAAGCCCAAACCAACTGACATACAAGGCTTCCTCATGCTAATTGCAACAGTGACTATTTTTCAGAATATCTGTCATCCTAGAGGAACAGGCAGGATCCATGAAGATGAGGTTATTTGTGCAACTTTATCCAAATATTGAAGATCCTGCTGCATTAGATGCACATCCCTGGGCTTTACCTCTGGAGGAATGTTTCTGTAGTTCTGAAGCAAAATAGTCCCCTTCCAGTGCTATAAACTAAAGGAGAATTCTCAAACAGATATTCCCCTTAGAGTTTGGAGTCCTCTTACTCCTCTGAGAGGAGTTTTATTAAACTCATTAAAACTCCTTGTACCTCTGCCAATCTCCTTTGTTACAGTGACATGTCACATCAAGCACACGGTGGTGGAAGATTTTCCATTTTAATGCCTGTTCACTCTGCTCCATCTTGCCATGCTACATCATCCTGTATCAAGATATATT